>NW_011334144.1:46329-46820 GCF_000735185.1 Notothenia coriiceps
GACACGGTGGGGTCTTTGGCGACTAGTTTTATAGCCCCATGCAGTGGCGGCCGGCCCATAGGGGCGGTAGGGGCGCCGCCCCACCTCTTCCCACATACAAAAAAAAATATTAAATAAAAAAGAAAATATTAAAAAATATATATATTTCAAAAATATATATATTTTATATTTTTATTTTTAATGAACAAGGTAAATATTATATAGTTGGTATCAGTAAAATGTATAATCTACAATAACATTTCGTTTAAAATTGTTTTACGATGTGTAAAGTTACTGATAAGTCACATGTTTCCTGCCTGGCCGCAGCGTGTATCATTCATTACCCTCTCTCGTCCGGGCGGTAAGAAAGAGCCCTCAGCCAGAGCAGCAGCAGCCAACAAGCTAACTGTTGCTATCTGTAAACTATGCCGCCGAAACATAATTTCAGCCAATCAGCGTCGTCAGATCTGATGCTCAAAGGGCGCCCTGTCAGCGCCCTGGCCTGTGTGTCT
>NW_011334144.1:46858-57015 GCF_000735185.1 Notothenia coriiceps
GAGCACATGGTATAGAGGGTCCACGTTGCCACACTGCCACTGCCTTACTCAATTTTTTATAATATACCAGACATTGCAAGGGTAGTTGCCGAATGTTGAACACAAGTCGACCTAAGCAAAAATTTTACATGAAGTAAGGGTATTATCATTATGCATGTAACTTCATTTTATCATTTGGATAAAAATATAAAACACAATATTATATGCCCGTATACACTCTACAAGAAGAAAAAATAATAAAAAATGTACTATTAAATAAATATATATACTTCTTCATAGTAAGAGGTATACAGGGCATATAAAAAATCAGATGTATCCTCTAAATCTGGGGAAAGAAGGCTGCATTTGCGGGCCGCATTCGGAGGAGTCTTGTCTTTCTTTTGAATTGGGACAGCCTTCGTTTGGCGGAAGTGACGTATGCGGTCTCCGAATGCATCCTCAGGAGGATGCGGCCGCTGAATTGGGACACAGTCCTTGTCTCCGTTAGCTCGTCCGTTAGCTTCTCCTCTTTGTCTCCGTTAGCTTCTCCTCCTTGTCTCTCGTCTCCTCCTGCTTGTCTCTCTTCTCCTGCTGCTTCAGCAGCCGTGGCCCCCTGGTCAGTTCCAGGCCAAGCCACCCCCAGCCGCGGTTCCTCTCCTTGGTCCCTCTTCTTTCCTCTCGTCATTGTCACCTCCTCACTTGGTCGAATCCCACTTCTGACACCATTTGTGAAGCTGACCGCCGTTGAGTGGCCCGACCAAGCAAGGAGGCAGAGGCAGAACGTCCAAAAATATAACCCGACGTGGGCATTTATTAAAACAATGTTCAAAAAGTTCACACACAGCCTCAATCCTGCTGCTGTTCACACGAGCCCAGCCTGCAGCCACCAGGATCTCACACACCCACTACTCCCAACAAGAAACAGCACTTAAATACACAGACTAACAAGACACAGGTGAGGGGGGAGGAGCAAACACAGGGCACCAGGTGAACACAATTGGGTAATCAGCAGGAGGGAACACAGAGACGACCGGAAACAACAGACAAGATGAGGGGTGAACACTTATATAATTAATGCCATTTAATAAATAGCAGTAACGGCGTTTCGTCGTTACAGTACCTTACAGCTGTTAGAAGTCATGATTATTATAAGAATTATAATTATAACATGCAGAAAATAGTCTTTAAAACACACCAACGCAAAATCATTTTTATATTAGCCCCTTATGAACTACAATCTTTCATGCTTTCCTTACAATGCGTTGGGTGCATAATATCATAAAACTCTAATAAGGTCAAACAGTGTACTGTAATTTTAAACCCTGTGCCATTGAAAAATATCAATTATGGCAATTAAGGTTAAATACAGCTTTTAGCATAAATTGTGTCTTTTCTTGTTCTTGAACAGAAGACCACATGGAATTGTTGATTTAAATTGTGGCTGATGTGGGGGGAAGTAACGTATAATTGTGTTAGAGTTCCTAGCAATATCACATATGATTTAGTCATAACAGTAATGAGAAATAATGGATTGCTGTGAAATTGTGAGGCTGATGAAAATACAATAGAATGGATACTGGACGTCTAATTAATCTAGTCACAACAAATCTAACTGTGATCCAGGAAACATGGCTCTGGGCTTCCTGCACGACTCCATTAAAGATAAATGAGAGTTACAATTTGAAGTTCTGTCTATTACATCAAAGAAAACAATGTCTAATAACCTCATAACCATAATGTTGTATTGGCCAGACGGGTACATCTCTTCAGCCTATTGATTGCTTTTCAAACTGAATACCCTAACAGTTTTATTCTGAATTAAATGAGGTACATGCTTACATATATTGGTTATTAAGAGACTAAATTAAATATTGTTTTTGTGGGTTTTAATGCAGGAGGACAGATTGACATGAAATGACATGACAGGGAATGTTTCCTTGGAGAGGAGCGGAGGAAACGTTGTTTTTGTGCATCTCTAAATTCACAGAAATATGTAACAGCACTTGATCCTACTTTGACTTCAGCAAAATAGAACTACTGAACAAAATACTTCAGGTATAACTTTTCCAGTATGTAGTCTGTAGCATTTCAAGTTAGCTGCCTTCAGGGATTATGCTGCTCTTCATTCTACAGATTACATTACAAATAAGTATAAAACTAAACTATGAAAAATCTAATTTCTTGTGTAAAATACAGATATTTATACTTTCAGAAAAGTTGTATAAAAACGGCCCTTTCATTTGCACTTTACATATCTCTTCATTTTATATTTAATAGCAGTTGAATTGCATTTGCATGTTAAAACTCTGTATATTCTGGTAAAATACAAGCAGATAACATCAACATACTGTAGCAGGGGTGGAAAAAGCTACTTGAAGAACGACTTGTGGCTCAGACATTTGTGCACCTCTGACCCCTGCCATGTTTCTCACCTTGTAAAGTCCAAAGAAGCCGAGGTCTCTGATGACGGACAGGGCGCTGACCCTCGGCCCCGTGGTGATCTCTCCTGCCACCTGCAGACGGATCTTTACAATCTCCAGAGGGTTGGTGAAGATCACCTGGGAGCCGCCAGCCTGATGGAACACAAATCAAAACAATAAATAAACGTAAACGAGGAGACAGTGGATTGGATTGGAGAACAGGACAGCTGGAAACAAAAACATTGTCTCCTATGCGGACATAAGGATTGTTTTACAAAGCAAACTGAAGCAAACTGAATAATATAACAAGAGATACATACACACATACACACACATATCCGACATACAATTATAGTGTATATATACGACCATACATCCATATATATATTCACATACGTACACAAGTGTTATTGTGGATGTATAGCAATTATCCTAGAAAGAGAGTCGGAGTGAAAATCAATAAAGAAATGAAATTAAAAATATATATAAGTGAAAACTGACTTTAATATAATGGCTGCAGCAAACAACACCCAATTATGTCTGTCTTTAAAATGAGATTTCAAGTGTGTTGTTGTGTTCATTTAAAAATTTCGATTGAATTTCTTAACAAAATCCAGATATACTTTTGTATTGCTTGAACTGCATTAAGTGATGCGACTTAATAGTGCCACCTCAGCAACCAGCTGCAAAACAAACGCAGAGAAAAGGAGGAGAGGAGCGGGAAATCCAGCTGATGCAGAGGAGCCTGTCAGCTGTTTGTCTTCATCACTCAGGCCCTGCGGGGACTCTGACTTCTCTCCTTCCCTCTAACCTCTCACTTCACACCGTTCTCCAAACCTGTACTTGTGAGGGCAACAATACTGCGGCGTGTTCAGACTGGTGTGTGTTTGTGTGTGTGTGTGTGTGTGTGTGTGTGTGTGTGTGTGTGTGTGTGTGTGTGTGTGTGTGTGTGTGTATTTCAGGTCGGCGGGGCTTTTTAAGTATAAGAGGTAGCTGCGGAGGTACAGTTGCGGCGAGACGAATGGTTAACTGCGTCTAGTCGGGCAACATGACGGCATTTCCAGAATGCTTCTCGATACTGAGAAGTGTTTACACCGTTTTCTCTGACTTCCGTGCCTTCCTTTAACTGTGTCTCTTTTTCGTTTTGAATGTCCTTTTTTGTTTTTTCTCTCCCTTCTTCTTGCTTTGACCGACCCTCAAACGATCTCTCTCATCTTCTCTAATGTTGTCTCTCTCTTGCTACGGTTGCCAGTGGTTACGGGAGCTACACGCAAAAGGGCGGCACATCGCAATTAGATAGCAATCGGTTGCCATGGTGCCATTTCTGTCTTAAACAGTCTGTTTGTTGTCGTTTCGCTCCTTTCCCCCCCTCCTTCAGTCAGTTATGAATGATGGATTGTGCCCGTCGCCTCCTGCCTTACGGGAAGCCATCAAGCTCCAAATCTGCAACATGGGCCATTTTTTTTTCAATTTCCCTCCGTTTTAAGTGTTACCATATATTGCCTAATAGAGGAGAGGGAGGAGGGAGACACACATATCATAATGGTCTCATTGAAGGTGTGTTTTCTAAATAACACACAGTATAGGCTGTGAATAACAGGAGGGCTATAAAGCTGCTACATCTCACAGCTAACTCTTTATGAGTTGTTTTATAGAAATAAACTCCTTGATTACGTGCTGGCTAATAGGCTATTGGCTTCAGCCTCGAGCAGTGTTGGCTGCTTCAATTGGATACTAATGAGTCTGGAGATGGAGATGTTGTTTAGTCGAGGAGAGTAAACAACAACATTGTTCAGAGAGACGCGCTGACAATTAGACCCGACAACATGAGAGAAAAAGGAGTGACAGTGCAAAGCTTTCTCTGCACTTCAACTGCACGTTCCTACTTTACTGTGGAACACCCCTCCAAAAAACGTTTGAGCGTCCGGGACGAATCGAGGATGAGACAAATAAACAAAGTGGGCTAATGAGAGAGAAAAAGAGGGTGAGACAGAAACAAGACAGAGGTGTAGTCCAAACAACAGAAGTGAGGGAAGGTCGAGGAGGAGGCAGAGAGGTTGAGGGTTGTGATTATGGAGTGACAGCGTCGGCTGCTCTCTGATGATTCCCAGGTAATTACAAGGCAAGGTGATCCTTAGAAACCTGGGACGTCAGCACCTTATGCACGCACCACAGCTCCTGGCTATGGGTGCGCTGCTGCAGAGAGCACACCAAGAGCTGAGGAAAGTTTCAAGAACCACCGCACAAGACATTCACACGCCAAAAACTCCCTACATCACTCCATGAATAACACTTCATTTGTGCTGACCACCCTTATTGTGCAATATGTGCAGGTCTTGGTGTGTGTATAAGATTCTTTGATAATGTTCATAATGTGCACATCAGGCCTGAATAAGAAACTCATTACAAAGACTTAAACCAGCCATGCAAACTGTGCTACACTCACAATGAACACGAACAAAGTATTATTGTATTTTGACTCTCAGGCTCACCCTGTTCCCTCTCTCAGCAATGACCCAGTAAGTATTTTGTGAAACTTAAGTCCTAAAATGCAGGCCAGTAACTGCCAGATAAGCATCCCGCCAGCTCAGTCAACGGGGCATACCGTTCTTACCAAATAATCATTAGAAACTGGCAACCCAGCACTGCGGCTTAATGGTGCTGAGCCACAGGTTTAGAGAGGGACAGAGGAGGGAGCAGGAGAGAGAGAGAGGTGAGAAGAGGACAGGAGCATGTTTAAAGGGGACAGTACAACCAAAAATCTAAAATACTTATTCAAGTTGGAGCTGTATTTTTCTAGCTATATATACCCGCAAAGAATATAGAAATGGAGAAGGAAGCATTAAATCTACTAATGGGCAAGAGGCGCACTCGGTGAAGGGTGTAGTTTGGTAGAAAGAAAATAGTTCCTACATGAAACTGCAACGTCTTTGAATAATCTTCAGTAACCGGGTCATGATTCCTGGAAAGAGACATTACTGTTGAGGTTTTCCAACTATTTTTTACACGCCAAGAGACATCTAGTTCTATTATATTTGAAAGAAGGCAAACATCTCTATGGCTGATATTTCCATCTTCCAACTCATAGCACTATTACAGGAAAGAGGAAGAATATGTATTTTTATTTTTGGGTTAAAGTATCTCCTTTAGAAGACATTTAAAAAGGCAAGAAAAGACGAAAGATGAGGATCGTTGATAAAGGGGGGACACAAAGAGGCTTCAAGAGAAGTTTTTGACACAGAAAGTGAACATTTCACATTATTTTTCCACTGTTCTTCCTTCTTCCTGTCTCTGTCCCTTGCTTTATAGACTGTGGACCTGAGGCTGACACTGTGGTCCAAACCAACACTTTCACAGCTACCAAATGATATAAACAGATTTCATGTGCTGCGGCTGGAGCCTCACTAAAACAGGGTTCAGGAGGGTTCGACATCTATGTGTGTGTGTGTGTGTGTGTGTGTGTGTGTGTGTGTGTGTGTGTGTGTGTGTGTGTGTGTGTGTGTGTGTGTGTGTGTGTGTGTGTGTGTGTGTGTGTGTGTAAGATAAAGTGGCAGGCAGAGTGCAGTGCCAGCACTAACACCGGGGCCTCAGCCAGGATGAAAGGAGCTGTCACGACGGCTCACTGAGGAAAAGAGGAAAAATCCATCCGTCCACACTCCTCTCCTCTACATTTATCCTCTCCTCTGCCTATGCATCTGTTTTTGTTCCTGAATCCATATGGGTTTGAATAGAATACGGAACCACTACTTTTCACACCCAGTACAGCGCAGAACATTTCTTCAGTAAATTTACTTTCCTGTGGTTGCTACACTTTTTCATTTGTGTCACAATCTAAAATCGTTTACATAAAAAACAAAATGTACAGCAAATCTAGTGTGCTAAAACATTATTTATACATATTTTTAGAACTAATAAGGTCAATTGAATGTGCCTGAGTGGAGCTAAACCCATAATGACTTGTGTATCCTGAAATACTTGCTTTAGTGATCAGCATCAAAAGAGGGTTGAGTGAAAGACCTTCTTTCATTTGCTCAGGCTAAAGCTGCCAGCCTTAGTGTGTGCGTGTGTGTGTGTGTGTGTGTGTGTGTGTGCGTGCGTGCGTGCGTGTTGGGGGTAGTCTGTGACAGCTCAGTGATCAAAACCTGGTTTTGATCACTGAGCTGTCACAGACTACCCCCAACACGCACGCACGCACGCACACACACACACACACACACACACACACGCACACACTAAGGCTGGCNGTTTACATGGATTTATGAACTGCCCCTAATTACAGCCCCCCTTCCAGAGACACATTGTCAAACACACTCATACCTGCTTGGTATGACATTGAAAAAGTTACATTAAATAATAAATACAAATAAATTACGATAAAATGACTGTTGTTTAATCTTCACATCTTGTATACATGTCTATAATTTTGAGCACCAAATTATTGAAAAGTATCGATAAGCAGTGGCGGAGCCAGGACATTTTCAGTGGGGTGGCCAGGATGGAACCAGTGACCATTTTGGGGTGGCATTGAAATCACTATACTACAATTACATTGAAATTCAAAATGTCAATGTAATTGTTACAAACAATTAACATTAAACTAAACAAACGCAACAGTACGTTATTGTCCTTATAAAATAAAAACATACATTTTGTCCACCGAGATAATACAGACACCTTACCCTCAAGAGATCCTCACGTGCTATGAGAATCTCCCACAATCCATTGCCGTAACAAAGCTAATGCAGGCACACGTTTGTGACACCAGATGGCACAATTGTGTATGTGCGTGTGGGGAGTCTTGCAGTAGAACATTTGACTGTAGCGCCGCCACTGTGGGCTAAGCCAGGAATGTTTCCAGGTCCAGGCGATGCCCCTGGACTACGCTTAGCTAACAGACTAATTTCCACCACTCATGGACCACACCCACCTTTTCTCTTGAAATACTGGGTGACATACTGTCGCCCTTTAGTCCCTATCTCTTTTCGTTCTCTCCTTTCTTTTCTTTTTGAAAGCCTGACTTTGTGAGTCGTTGAGACATGGCACACACATAAGTACTAGCATCCCTGCTCCTCACATGCTCTCACTCTCTGCTAGAAAGTGCCATTTGGAGGCGGAGGCGGGACCAAACCATTACATGTAAATAGAGGGGGGTGTACAGAGGCTTTGGATAATTAACTTTTGGAAGAAAATAAGTTAAATGAATTGTAAGTTTAGTGAGCACATTATCAATACAATGTTATATTAATGTTAATTATTGATGAAGGATGAAAGGTTACTTACATTTTTTTTTCTTAATGTTCTAAAATTGTTTGGGCCCCCGTGTTTGGGGTGGCCAATAGGGTGGCCAGGATTCAAGCTCCGCCACTGTCGATAAGAGTATTGAAAAATACCGGTATCGATAAGCAGTATCGGTATCGATAAAATCCTAACGATACCCATCCCTATGTGGGGGTATACAAACATTACAATTAAAATACAGATATAACAGGCATGCACTTATCTCCCCCACTCCATACAGTTTCAATCAGAGAGAAGGCTGAGCTGCTCGCTGCCTCACCTCTTGTCTCTCCTTGAGTTTGAAGCAGAGCTCCGCAAAGTTGGCAATTGTGACCATAATATATAATAGGAATCTTACAGAAATCACATTGAGAGTTCAGTGGAGAAAACATAATATACAGTACCAGTCAAAAGTTTGGACAAACCTTTTCATTTGCAGGTTTCTATTATTAGGGTCTGAGACCAGAGGTCGGCGAAGACCTTAATGTAATCGCTTGCGACAACCATGCAAAACACACAAAAAACATCTAAAACTATGGGAAAAAGCACAGAAAAAGGGGCCTAAATCTAGGCGATGCCTCGCCATGGAAGACGATGATGTCATAACTCCAACTGACATGCTCAGAATGCTCCAAATGGCACATGATGGTTAAACACTGCTGCCCTGAACAGCTCTACGTGAAATTTGAGGCTAGATAATATTGTGTTTCCATGGCAACGCATCCCTCGCCATAAAACACGATGTCGCTATAACTCCAATGGACACAATCCAATCGCCATCAAACTTTAAATGTATATCATCGGTCCATGCCTTAACAGCTCTACGTCAAATATGAGGTCTCATCATATGTCGTTGCCATGGGAACACAATGCTCACCATTAAACACGATGTTGTCATAACTCAAAGGAAAATGGTTCAAACGGTCCCATACTTCAGATGAGGGTTAATGGTCCGGCCCTCAATATGTCTATGTGACAATTGTGAGTTTCGCTCCAAAGATGTCTATGTGACAATTGTGAGATTTGGGCCCCTTTATCCGATCGACTCCAAATTCGGCAGTTAATGTCGCGAGACCTGGGGGATGAAAAGTTATCAAAATCGCAACTTTTGATCGCACGCCATGTAGTCACGAGGGGCTGAGCACTTGTTGGCTGCTTTTCCTTCATTCTGCGGCCCAACTGATCCCAAACAATCTCAATTGGGTTGAGGTCGGTGATTGTGGAGGCCAGGTCATCTGAAGCAGCACTCCATTACTTTCCTTTTTAGTCAAATAGCCCTTACATAGCCTGGATGTGTTTGGGGTCATTGTGTGTTGAAAAACAGATGATGGTCCCAGTAAGCGCAAACCAGATGGCATGGCGCTGCAGAATGCTGTGGTAGCCATGGTTAGGTGTGCCTTGAATTCTAAATAAATCACCAACAGTGCCACACACCATCACACTTCCTCCTCCGTGCTTCAGGGTGGGAACCATACATGCAGAAAACATTTATTATTTATTTTTGTATTTATCCTCTGCAGCAGAGGTAACTCGATGGTTTTGTGACTGCACTTTTGAAGAAAAGAGGTGTATCTATATTCAAAGTCCTTGACATTTTCCGGATTGATTGGCCTTAATTTTTTTAAGTGATGATGGACGGTCGTTTCTCTTTATTGAGTTGAGTCGTTCTTGCCATAATATGGATTACAACAGTAGTCAAATAGAACTATCCACTGTGCACTAACCCTACCTCTGCACAACACAACTGATGGTCTCAAACACATTCAGAAGGCAAATAATTCCACAAATGGACTCACAAAGGCACACATGTTAATTGAAAACCATTCCAGGTGACGACCTCATAAAGCTGACCGAGAGAAGCCTTTTATTTTAAGCGGTTATAATTGACTATGCTTACACTAACTTTTTATTCCGATCTTTGAAGAGTTATGGTGCACACAGGGGGTTCACCTCAACCCTGCAGGGAAGCAAAGCACTTAGTGCAGTTGATATTTTTGTCACTGGCGCTGTGCCGTTAGTTCTCTCATGGCAGCGATGATTGGTTTTTGATAACGAATACATATGCATAACAAGCAACCTCAGTTGTTTACCTGCTGAGCGTGACACACACACACACACACACACACACACACACACACACACACACACACACACACACACACACACACACACACAGGGTGCTGTTAAAAATGTTTCCCAAGACAGACATTTCCTGTTAAAGCGATACAGCTTAAATCTACTTTGGAGGGCTCACACACACACACACACACACACACACACACACACACACACACACACACACACACACACACACACCTACACGGAGGAGATGAAGATTGACAGCAGCTGCTACCTGAGACCTCTACCAGTCTGTTACCTGCTCCCCTCCCATCATAGGTTTTGATCACTGAGCTGTCACAGACTACCCCCAACACGCACGCACGCACGCACACACACACACACACACACACACACAGTCAG
>NW_011334144.1:57060-65184 GCF_000735185.1 Notothenia coriiceps
TCGGGTTGTAATAACTTTGTCACTAGCTACTCTCATAGTTTTTATGGCCATAGCTATTCGTAATATACGAATAAACATAGTATTTTAGGATTGCTATTGGTAGCGGACATCAACCTCAATTCATCTTTAATTTATACTGGTCCTTTTTATATACTTGGGTACAGAAGTTAAAATATATTATATATTAGAATTTCGGGAATTTGTAAAAGTTTTCCATATACCATCTCTTCATTTCCTTCATTAAGCCTAAGTAAGGGAATTTACATTGACCTTAGGTAACGAAAAGCATAGCGGGATCGAAACTTTAGTGGTAAAGTACTATACTTCCAAAGAGTGTGTTAAAGACTTTCGAGAACCCTACCCGGCCACTGCTCACTCTGAATTCAATTTTTTATTATAAGGACACAATCCTTCTATTGATAATGAATGACTAATGAATAGTTTATGAACTTGAAGACAAGATTATCAATTATTGTGAGAGGTCTTAATGTAAACAGTCCAACTAAAGATGTTCCCTTATACTAAGGATGTGTTGCGAGATGAATCCTTAACTAGGCACACTCCTATTGTTTTTTTCGGTTCAAATTTCTCGAAATCGATGTCTTCCATGTTACCGTTTCCAAGAAATACAAGAATGTGTACTGAAAAGTTTTGAACTTCCCCAATGTTGGAAACGGCTACTTGTCACTAGAATTGGTGTGTGTGGTGCCTCCCTCAACGCTTAAAATGGGCTGCCTGTCTTTATCACCTGAAACAAAAGCTTTTTCCAAATTGTGACGTCACCGGTCCACTTGTTGGGACAGATACAAGTCCGTGTCCTTTCAAACTCCTTATCCGTGGTAAAACCGTGTTGGCTCCCTCCCAAGCAAAGATAGTTGAAAAACTCAGCCGGAGACACATATTGGTACTCCGGGTTTCCAAAAAGTGGTCCTTTCGTTTCCCTATGACAAAGCTTTTTGTTTCGTCACGTCGTAGAACTCCGGTACCAAAACAATAATTCCCAAATTACCAATTGTCCTTTGCTAATTCCTCCGAGACGATCCTTTTGGGGGTTCTCGGTTCGGGCAACTAAATGGTTGTAGCGGCGACTAAGATGTCTTTTCTCCGCGCGTCTCTCGCGATACTGGATCATTTGGAACTTACTAATACTTTGAACGAAATAAACTGAATCACGTCATACCGGAGACCACAAACAAGTTTACCGAACGTCTCGATATAGTCCCAAAGGTACCGGTTAAAGACCAACTCCGGTATGGTGTAGACGTCTCGGGAGCTATTACTCCACGTTCGCTACAGGACCGCAGGAACCGTGAACAGGTTGTGGGATGACGTCAATTAACAACACTACCACAAGTATTATTCACGTTAATCCTAAGTGTGAGCAGATGGAAGGTACAGGTGACACATTCAGATGTCCCCTTCTGTTATAACCATGGTAGTTACAGACACAGAATCACCAATGTCGTTGTAAGGTTCTATTAAGACATGATTACAAGATAATTTATTTGTATTTATTGTTTAATGTAACTTTTTCAATGTCATACCAAACATGTATGAGTGTTTGACAGTGTGTCTCTTGAAGGGGGGCGGTTCATAAATACATGTAAACATGACCATTTCAAGTTACACAGAGACATTGGATTAACCGTTTTTATGCCCTTGAACACAACTTTTGATCACAAACAGCAAAGATAAGACATAATTATCATCATGGCTACGTAAAGTGAAGATGTTTTCTTGCTCTTTCCTGGCTGCTAGTTCAGTGAGTTTGTTTGTACAATGATGAGACTTATACCAATGGAATCTGTGGAATCTCAGCTTTCATGTGATATGTTTGTGCAGATAAAAGATCACTTTTGCCAGTTATGTGCTAAAGTAGCCGTTAGCCCAGTTAGCTCGTTTTGCTAACTGTTGATTTAGACTCTTGGTGTTGGACTTCTGTTCCGTGTAGGTCAAATGGTTAATATCGTCTGTTAGCTGAGTGTCTTCCCGTTAAGTGGGTATGCATCATTAATAGGTTGTTAAATGTTAAGAAGCCTTGAGACGCTGTTTCTAGCAAGATGTTGCTTCTGCCCGTTTAAAAACCAAACCGTATACGTCACATGGGATGAGGGTTCCCAACCAACCATAATTGTTTAAACTAAGGAAGTAGCGTAATTCATATACCGATAGCAGCACCGTTTGCCCAGCGGCTTAATGGTACCCTGCTGAAAAAAAAACAGCATAGACCAGCTTAAGATGGTTGCTGGTTTAAGCTGGTTTTAGCTGGTGTTAGGCTGGTTTAGTTGGTTTACCAGGCTGGACAAGCTATAGTATAGTGCTATGCTGGTCTATGCTTTGTTTTTTAGCTGGCCAGGATAGCCGGTTTAGCTAAAGTGTCCAAAACCCCTCTAAACTAGCCAACCTATCTACTGGCTGGTCAGGCTGGTCAACTTAGCTGGTCTAAGCTGTTTTTTTCAGCAGGGCCAATACCGTCCAATCAGGTACCGGTACTGACTTAGTACCGGTTCTCGATACCCATCCCTAGCGTTAGCTTATGTTCACTAGCTACACTTGATCAAATCTATCAACCACAGCTGTCAAAATACAAGGTCAACTGTCAAAAATAGGAAGCCTGCTTTTGGCTTTTCCTTTTGTGGAAAAATAAATACCAATTAGTTTAAAAAGGAACACAAATTACAAGAAGTAAGATTGTACAGTCAGTTCTGTCAATTATTTTGACTTTAAAAATTCCTGAGCCACAGGAAATTAGTTGAATGAGTTAAAATGTTCATGTTTGAGTGAGCTAACGTTTGACATAATGTCTTGGTGAATCAACTACTGATTAAATGGGCTTTTGGTTTTGCACTTCAAGGAACAGACTTCTATCCTAATGCACCAAATCAATTTTAACGCCAAGAAAACCATTTCCAGTTAGAAACCCCATGCACACACACACACACACTGTGCCCCAAAGCAATTTAGGCAATTTAATAAAATAAGCCCTGCAAAGCACAGGAAGCTGTTAGTTGGACTACTGAGGCCCAGTTGACCGTGCTGACGCTGAGGTGACGTCGAGGTAAGGCAGCGCTCTAAAGGTTAACGACCGTTCTCAAGCCAATAATGGCTGCGGAGAGCAAACATCACGGCTACTTCATTCGATTTGCACTGATGAGTTATATAAGGCAGGTCGAGGGACTGTTTGTTCTTTCTCTCAATCACCACATAGGGGGTTTCAATGATCTTAACCAAAGTGGTCCAGTGGGGGGAGACGTACTAAGAGTTTGTTCATATTTGCATGTAGATGTCTGGAGGTAGCATGTGTGTGTGAGGGGGAACAGTCAGGGGTTAATTTAAAAACTCTCTGTCCTTGTTTCCAGATTGGAAAATTCTTGACTCTTTGTCAATTTGGCTTCATAATCACATTGAGCAGAGCTGCAGAGAACGTGGACCCTGGACCGGGTCAGTATTAGGTAACTGAAATGTAGGCTTTGTGTGTTTAGTCTATAGTTTCCCTCCAGGCAGTCAGAGTTGAGCAATGGTGTCAGAAAATGGTTCCATGATCCTGAGTTCTTTGTTTCTGATTTCAAACACCCAATTTCCTCACTCTTTGCAGAAAGTCCTCTGAGCCCCATGTTGCAGGATCTGTTGGCTACAATAAAAATGATTTGATTTGCATGTTCACTTCTTACACTTAATTAAATCAAAAACGCAACTGAATGTGGACTCCAGACTACAGCTGTCATACATTCAAAACCTTCGACTGGTTTGACCTTCAACTATCAAGACTGGTAACTATGAACATCTGCAAACAAACGACTTCTGGTTTTACTTTCAGTAGAGTCAACTGTTCCAAAAATATGGACTGATCAGCAAGCATTTCTCTTCCTCATTACTGTCCTCTAACTCAGGGGTTCCCGAGTGGGGGTCGCGAGATGATTACAAAATAAAAAAGGAAAAAAAATAAAAATAATTGATACTTTTTTTTGTTGTTGTTGTAATTCTTATTAATAATAACGAAGCTACCCTTTGACAATCCACTAGCGCAGTGTTTCTCAAACTTTTTCATACCAAGGACCACTTAACCAATAAAAAACACTCATGGACAATCGCCCCCTCCCCGTCCCCCCGTCGACAGGGGGTCGCCAGTCTCTGGCACTGTTATTTTGGGGGTCGCGGGCTGAAAAGTTTGGGAACCCCTGAGAGGCTAGGGCCCCAATCAGAAAGAGAACATTTTGAGGGTTGAAAGCGTAAGGCAATGAGCAGTGATTCCCTGATAACACAGAAAATGTTGGTTTTAAAATATATTAGGGCCACCAGTAAATCTTCTTGGACAATGCAAATTATGTCTTGTTTTTTTTGTTAAACTTAAGATGCTCAGGGCTGTCTTGTAAAAGCACATGAAGAAAGCTTCATTGGTTACACTTAAGGAATGATTTGAAACAGTAAACAGATGTAAAAGAAGAAATATTGAAACGTAGTAACATACTACAATAACTTTACATGTAGGAGTTCAGTGTGGGGAGTTTGGCTGCTCTCCACAGAGCTGGGCTGTAGCGTAATTGGGCGGACGCCATGAATAATATACTAATGGTGCGTACTAATAACACTAGCACAAAACTAAATAAAGTAGAGCAGCAGTCTGATGAAAACTACTTAGAGTGTCGGTCCGAACTGGCAACCTTTAGTTTGACTTAAATAACAAAATGTACAGCCTTAGTATTTTATGACTGGGGACCTTTTCTTTGTTTCATTGCAAAGTGTCACCATTTTCCCAAAAGAGTGGAGGATTTATTTTAAAAAGCAGCCTTCTTTGTCTAAAATGGCTTAATTGGACCCAATTCAAGCAGTCTAGTCAGATTAGGGCTTAACTGGTAAAGCCTTAGACATCGCCACTCCTCTGAGAACAACTTGACCCCTCTGCAGGAGTCTTTAGTGGATTCTCACCCTGCTGTCACTGTCAGATCTTGAACTGACCCCCAGATCACTTCCTGACCTCCTCTCATCCCATAATCCTCCTCCACTTCATCCGTCGGACGTCAGCACAGCTCGGGATGCAACACACACCCACATAAAAATGCACTAAAACCACATGCAGCCACGTAAACAAACACTGTTATACCCCAACAGACGTACACTCGCACATAGGCGGCCTCCATGCGAGAAGTGGCTCGTTAGTAGACGGTAATCAGCTTAGTGCTCTCCAACGCCCACCGGCGCTAAGCTCTTTATAGACAAACCCAGTTAGAAAAGTAGCAGCTGAGCGACGACTTGGCCCCGTATCCGATGAGACTCTCACAGTCAGACGCACACAGATCATAGTGGAGACACGGGGAGAAAAACTGTGGCGGTGTTGACATCAATACAATCACCTGAGACCCGGCCGAGATGTGTGTGTGTGTGTGTGTGTGCGTGTGTGTAATTTATATGGGTGAAGAATAGAGAAGAAAAGAAACTAACAGAGAAGAATGGCACACAAAAAAACTCAAATAAAGCAAAAAGAGAAGCTCAAATGTGTTCCAGGGAGAGTGTGAGCAAGGAGGAGGAGGGAAAAAACGGGCGAAATAAGGAGTGTGAGTGTGTGTGTGTGTGTGTGTGTGTGTGTGTGTGTGTGTGTATGCGTAATCATCTGTGTGTGTGTGTGTGTGTGTGTGCACACCTGTATACTCTTCTGTTTGTCATACATGTATACATACGCGAGCATGCACACTGTACAGTATAGGCATTTGCCCTTTCATGTGTGATCTCTCTACTTTCCATCAACAAACAGAGACTCCTGGACTCCAAACAGCTCCGTGTCTGTCTGCTCAACTGTCAAAGAGGCGGCACTCAGAAAACCTGTAAACATAGTTAAGAGATGTATGCTGCCTTGGTACTGTATATACTGTCTGTGTACTGTGCCAGATAATATCAGTACAGTGCACTTGAGGAGCCAGGGTAATGAAGAGGGTGAGAGAGAGAGGCATGTTTGGGCTTTTATGGAAAAGAAGGTGAAATCTGAAATATGTAATGCTGACTGTATTTGAGAAAATTACTTGCACACTGTTGCAAATATACTGAATATTTCAGACCATATTCACACTGACAACAGTCTTATAGAAGTTTAAGGAGAGATTTGGTGAGTCCCTAACTGTGGCTTTAAGATGTTATGACACCCTCACTCAATCAAGACACTCTGCACTGCTGTTTTAGTCATTCAGAAATCACATTAAAACCAGACACCATAATTGCATAACAGTCTACAGTATGTTAGGTATGGTACCCTTTCAAATATAAAAAAATCATTCTTAATAAGCACTGAGAGCAACCGAATGCAACAAATAATGAAGGCTTTTTAACGCCTTTTTTAAAAGTTGATTGGGTTATTATCACTTTTTTATGCTGTGTCCAAAATCGCTTACTTTATACACAATACGTGTACTTTGTTTGACATACTTCAAATCTACAGTTTTCGGAAGCTGAGCTGTCACTTCCTGCAAACACCTGATAGCAAGAATGATAGAAAATGCAAACCTGTTGTGCATCTCGAAGGCATCCTCGTTGCCATATTGCATTGTGGGATATGTAAGCCACTGTAACATCAGGTGTTTGATTATTGTTATATTTTACTGGAAATAGTATGTACTTGATGTACGTTTGAGGTCTTATTAGGCTTTTTGTATACAAAAAAAAATCACACACTGTTTTAGAGAACTAAATAGTTGGACTCACCACTCGTTCTACACTTTACTTGTAACACATTAAGTTAACTTACAAATCCACCAGCCATGATCTCAGCTGCCAGCGGGACGGTGCCGTCTTTCAGTCGAGTCTTTCCTCGCACAAAGTCATTCACCTAAAAACACAAAGGTCAGGCAAGAGATTTTCAAAACGGGTATGGTGGAACATGGTATAAATGTACAGTCGATATACATTGTGTTAATGAGAACCTGGAAATGCAGAAAAATGACTGAATAAAATCAAGTTGCACTTTACAATACAGTTCATCTTTTGCTCTTTTTTTCTTTTCATTTTCCATTTGTCTGTGTGTATGTGTAGTATCCATAGCATCATGTAAGTTAAGAGCAATGAAAGCACCTCATGGATATCTCTGTGTGTAAGTGTGCATTTGTGTGTCTGTGTACTTTCGCAGTGACTTACTGTGAGCTTTATGGCTTTCTCGGGCGCCACACCCAGTAGCTGTGGTACGAGACCTATCATTAGAAAACGAGGAGATGATTAGAAAAAAAGAGTGCTGTGGTACCCCCACTCACTCGCACACATACGTATACATATGCCACTTCCACACACTCCACATGATGTGTGGCTTCCCGCTGCATGCGTCCGACCCTGCAAGATCCTGCAGACGCTAATGAAATCTATTGATGTGGAGTGTGGGGACATCAGAGTAGCAACAAGAGAGAGAGGAAGAAGGGGGGGAAAGAGAGGAGGAAGAGAGAGAAACTGCTTCCCAGAATAGGAAAAAAGGGCAGAGTATAAAACAAACCGACCAAAAGTTTACGCAGACCTCAATTACAACCCAGAGCAGGGTAAAAATAAACAAAATAATCACAACGGAGCACAATGAAACTTGGCCCCCTACCCAGCCCAAAGGCAATGAGCACACACACACACACACACACACACACACACACACACACACACACACACACACACACACACACACACACACNGGGGGCTGTAATTAGGGGCAGTTCATAAATCCATGTAAACATGACCATTATTCAGTTAAAACGAGACGCTGCGTTATAATTGTAATGATGGATTATCAGTAATCATTTTAAAGTTACACAGAGACATTGGATTAACTGTTTTTATGCCCTTAAACACATTTTTTGATCACAAAACAGCAAAGGTAAGACATAACTATCATCATGGCTACGTAAAGTGAAGATGTTTTATTGCTCTTTCCTGGCTGCTGGTTCAGTGAGTTTTGGTCGTACAGTGATGAGACTTACACCAATGGAATCAGCTTTCTTGTGATATGTTGTTTGTGCAGATAAAATGACGTAGAAAATATCGCTTTTGCCAGTTATGTGCTAAAGTAGCCGTTAGCCCTGTTAGCCCCCTTTTGCTAAGTGTTGATTTAGACTCTTGATGTTGGACTTTGGTTCTGTGTAGCTCAAATGGTTAATATCGTCTGTT
>NW_011334144.1:65222-86713 GCF_000735185.1 Notothenia coriiceps
CACACACACACACACACACACACACACACACACACACACACACACACACACACACACACACACACACACACACACACACACATTTCCTCAGTTACAAACACAGTTGATATTCTACAGTAGTTTTGCTGCGAGGCCACACACACATAATCATATAGTCAATTTGGCTTGGCACAAAGACCTAATGCCTGGACCTCGTGAAAAAATGAAAACGTTGTATAAATGTTTTCCCCAAATGCCGACACACTTTCAGTACAGAATAAAGACACATACATGTTGGGAAATGAGAAAATACAGCTCATTTGTTTTGGCTAAATCATAAAATAATGCTCCTGTTTCTCTTTTGTTAATGAAAGATCAGGCTTTATGTGACATTAGTTTTGTGCCAATGTTGCCCTGCTGATTCCACATTCTTTAGCTAAGCAGATTTATTTTCCCTGAGTTTTTCAGTAAAGGCACTTTAGGTACATAACTACAGTTTGGCTGTCAGGATCCCCGTCTGGCCATCTCTCTGGAGCCAGACCTGTCTGTCTCTGCGTCTGTGAAGCCTTTCCACCCTTCATGGCCTTTGTGTTTCCCACAGATATTCAAGCATTCAAGTTTCCTCTCGGGAGCCCGGTGCTGTCAATCAGAACCATGGGATTAAAAAAAAGGCCCCGCCACCGTTCCTGGGGAATTTTCTTTTTTTCAATCTTTCTTCAATCCGACCCCAACAATACGGACACAGACACCCTAACCCCGGCTTCTAAAGACAGGGCAGGTAGTCATTAGGGATGTCGTGCCCTGGTATGTGCGTACCTAAATGTAGCAGTACCTGCATGTCCGTGCCTAAATACTTGTGTTCAGTGTCTGTGCACGAGTGTGTAAGTCCAGACATGCGACATCACCACATCTTGACACATGCCTAAAGGTATGGGGCCTTGCGTGTGACGTTCTTTGTCCTGCTCTGAAAGTCCCCAGCCAGCCAGTAATCACTTCAAAGGAGACAGGTCAGCAGAGAGGTGAACTCATACAGCCTCCTGTCCACCCTACACTTTTCTTCTCCCCTCCACATTTATTGTCCCCTCTACTTCTTCTTTCTTCTCTCACATCTCAGCTCTCTCCTTAAAAACCTGTTTTGTGGATTTGACTACCTGTGGGTTGTTTTTTCCTGAAAATCTGCGTGTATATACACATTTTGGAGTTTTATTTTAAACAGTACCTAAAGGAATTATGTAGCTTATAAAATATTATCAGAAAATCGATTACTCCCCGCGTGTCACTTTTCAATTTTTAAGATAGTCGGTATCTTTTTTATACGATCGCTCCAAGAGGAACAAAGCATCTAAAAAAGTAAACTCCTTGATCAAATAAAGTAAACAAGGGTCCCATTTAACAACAGCTAAACTATATCCAAACATCCTTTTACAAACTCACAACTGCAGTATGGTCACTACTTCCTAAATGCATTTCCACTAAAACCATTGTATTTTATGGGCTCAAGAAGGAGTAAATTGCCTGTGCAGGTTTGCATGGGAAATGGGAAATGGGAAATGAAGTGCTTAAATAATAAACCTGGCTTATTTAAAACGCAAGATAGATGATGCATGGAGTCACTAAAGACGCTATCAACTCTACAGCATGCCTATATTTGACATTACACATGCGTACTGACCTCGGTAAAGGCCGAAGAGGCCCTCGTAGCGCACCACCTTCCTGAAGCAGTCGAAGCTGTTCTTGTACATGAGCTCTCCCACCAGGGAGCCGCTGCCCCTCTGGTTCTGCATGCGAGTCTTCACCAGATCAATGGGGTACACTGCTGTGGCCCCCACAGCTACAGAGAAATAGAACATGGTTATTTAGATACTGGTCATGTTGTTTATTCTTCATACATGTATTCACACAGGTGATTTGTTCACACAGTTATGATCGACACCATCGGTTTATCTACAATTGTATCCCCCCCCCCTTACTTTCTTGTGTTTTCCAACAGTAATATAGTGAAGTGAGTAAAGAGAAGAGAATGTTGTTAGGCTCATATTGTGTTTAATGATAATAACTTTAAGCCTACATTGAAGAATGACCTGTTTGAAGTGCCATTAGAGGTGTAGATCAAATTAATTCAATAAAAACATACACCAAATCATGAACAGAAGGCATTCGCTATGTTGAAAATAGCACTTCATGAGAAATGTGTGCAGTTACAGCCTCAGTTTGAATTCTTGTTCAAACCGTATAGAAAGAAGTAATAGAGTCGCTGTGAGCATCACAAACACATTTCAGATTACTGGCTTACAATGGGGTGGCAAACAAACAAAAAGCAGTTAACTCTGCTCAAGACCATTGGAGAGAGGTGAGAACATATGTCTTTGTAATTCGGTTGTGTTGACCCTTTAAAAAGGAAGAGGAGGTAAAGGCGGAGGAGGAAGGGGAAGTCTGTGGAGTTGGGGTTAAGAAAGACGTGGAAGTGTTTTGATTTCCAGTGTCTTTGGCCCTTCAGACGGACACAAACAAAAAGAACCGACCCAAGGCGACAGACTTAATTAGAGAGAGGCTGAGGCAGAAGAAGGGATGGCGGACCCGTACCTCCTTATTAAGCTGTCTCCCTTGGGATGGAAGGAGGAGGAATGAAAGAAGGGAGGGAGGGAGGGAGGAGTGGAAAACAGTGGGGAGTCTGAAGCCAAACACAAGGCCTAGGCACCACCCGTCACCCCCACCCTCACCTCCCTCTGATCACTCACACAGGTACAATAGAATCCACTCAGAAGGGTTTTCCCAGAGAGGCGAGGGACGGGAGAGAGGATGGTGAAGGGCGGGAAAGAGATAGAGAGAGAAGGAGGGCAGCAACCGTTGCTCTTGTAAGCAAGGGGAAGGGCAATAGAGGGGCCATTGTTCCCTCTCTCTCTCTCACCTTTTTCTTATGAGAACAGCAGAGGGCGAAGAGGGGTGGGGGGGGGGGGGGGCAGGTAGACACGCAAGCAGGTAGGTGGGGTGAAGGTATGCAGGGAGCCAATGGGGCGTGACTCTTACCCCCTGCCACCGAGCCAAGGGAGAACCTGTAGGCCGACTCTGCCACCTGGGTGATGATGGGCCGGGAGACGTCACCGCCCAACTGCTGCTCACACAGCGGGGGGGAGACAGGGGAGACAGAAGACACCATGATTTAATAACAGAGAGACATGACACTGTTTTAGTAATGAATTTTTCTCCACCAATCCAAATGCACTACAATACTTTTTCTTACAAGACATTGGACGCCACAGATCTGATTCCACCACAGGCTAAATGAGCTGTTTAATCTATCAGTGGTCACACCTGCTCTAAAGTGTTGGAGAGAATGTCCCATTTTCATGATGGACATTTAAAACAGTAAAATGGTCAATTAATATAACCCTGCAGACAAGAAAGAGTATAAAGCGTGTTGAATATATGAGTAAGCATGTGTTTTTTGATAAGTGAGAGTGCACAAATACACAAATAAAGATGATGTGATGGCAGAAAATGGTGAAATGAATACCAATCATTACTTCTCATAACTTGAGATGACGTCCTTATGACTCTTAATAACTCTGAAAGCAAAACAAGACAATATTCAAATTGCAGAATTATTTTTTGGACAGACTAATCAGCTAATAAACAAATAATTTCAGGATTAGATCAAATAACTAAAGAAAGTGACAAAAATCATAGGTAAATTATTATTATATTTCAAATCGTCAGTTAGTCAAATTGGAAAGTACAAGATACCATTAATGAAATTAAAATGGGTCTACTTGTGCACTTGAATATCTGTTATGTATCTTGAGAAATACAGAGATATTAAGCAGTCTTAGTTTTAGATAGCTTTCTCTGTCCTGGCCGAGTATAATATCTTTTTTTATCCCAGAGTTTATTTCAGATGTTATAATACTTCAGAAAAATCTTTCAAAAATCAGTTAATAAGGACTTTTTTCCAATAAACATACTCTTTACTCTACCTAAGTTCAAATATATGCAAAGCTTATACCATTGGTTAATCAGTTGCCAGTCTCAGAGAATTCCCCATGCTTAACTAAGAACTGGTCTAGTCTGTTGTGTGAAGGCATGTAAATCAAATCAAAGTGATCTTAGTGCACCCTTGTTATCATCACCATCATGTGCAAAGAGCAGAAGAGTGTTAGTAGCCAGCATTAACCACACAGTAACATTAGCCACGCTCCCCCTCCACCTGAGGTACCTGTTGCCTTGTCTGCTCTGCCCGGGTCTCGACCCTGGGGAGAGGGGGGGTGGAGAGTTGTATGTATGTATGTGTGTGTGAGTGAGGGGGATGGGAGTCTATAGAACAGGTCCACCTGTCAGACTCAACTCCCACCCAAAATGTATTCTTGAAACACAACCTTCTCCACTTCTACCGTCCTGCTCAGCGCTGTCTGCAGAGGGAGGACTGGAGAGAAACACTGGATGTTTGAGGGAGAAGGAGGGAACAAGTTAACAGAGAGAAAATGCATACCGACAAACATGTAGAGAAATAAGTTAGAGGGAGAGAGAAGTAGATCAAAAAAGGAAATGGAGAGAACTAAGGATGAGGAGAGAGAGCTCCAGCTAGCTGCCGGCCAGCCCCTGAGGCCAAACCACAAGGGCCTAAAGTGGCTCATTGTGGTGGGACTGGCGTCTGTGTAGTGCTGGGCCCCTTTGCGTTCTCCCCTTTGGCCCCCGCCTGCTCCAATATGGCCTGGCCAAGCATTCACTGTAGAGCTGGAACCCACCAGGCATCAAAACTCAGACCGGGAAGGAAAACAGTCAAACTCTGCTCATCTGTCTGGCTGTCCGTACGTCCCCCTTCCTCCTCTTCATTACAAATTGCTCTTGTCAGCTGCTGCAAAGTCTCTGCACGTCTATTATTTTTGCACTGTAAAGGATTTTAGAGAATGATTAGGCCTCGAGGATGGATCTGCTTGACTTTATCTCTCTGGATTTATGAGTTGTGTCTGGTTTCTTTTGTAAGACATCAACCACATGTCAAGGAGAGGTCTAGAAGAGTTTTCTCTCATAAAAAAGCCTCTGTAAGTCTATGATGGAAAGTTACGTGGAGACAACTTGGTCCAAACCTTGTTATGAACTTTTGAAAATAAGCAGTACTGACAGGTTTTGGGGGCAAACGTACTGCTCTATATCTGGCAAAAGTTGTTTGCATTTATAGTGTTTAATTTACATACACGCAAGTCTTTAATATCTCAATTAATGAATTGTGTATTTCTGGCATCAAACACATGTTGTGTTTACGAGGGATTCATTACGAGTGAACAGGAGATATCATTATCCTTAATTATAAATCTGCATGGTGACATCTAGCCCCAGAGAATGTATTGAGACGCAAAAAAGAGCTGCCCTTGTGGAAGAGGAAACCAAACACATCAACAAGTCTTCATATGCTGTACCTGTCTCTGGACCTCGGCCAAGTTGTAGGGCAGGGCGCCTTCCTCCAGCGGAGCGATCTGCTCAATGTCCACTAAACCAACACGTCTGATGAGGAGAGGGAGAGGAGAGGTTTCAAGTAACTTTCAGAGGTTGTAAAAACTCTCAGAGGAATACATTATTTCCCGATACATCACCATGTCCATGACCTTTGGCAATGCTAACTGTCAGTCTGAAGTTACTCGGATACTTTGCCATCATTGAAAACATTGTGGCATTCAGAAATCTACGCCTGTGCTTGGCATGATTGAGCTAGGCAACTGATCTATAGGAACTGACGACTCCCAAGTACAACAAAGATATTTAACCTTTGGATGTAATACTGCTGCCTTTCCTAGTCTTTCCATTGCATTTCTCACTGGCGATCCCAGATTTCCCAGGCTGAGGGAACCGGGAGCGCCAAAATCCGCTCCCACCCCTCTCGTCTGAATATTGGGGCTATTATCTCTTGCATCTCCAATCAAGGAGAGTGGAGAGGGCTATTAAAGTATCCCATTGCCCAGAAATAATAATCAGGTGGCGTCTCAGGCCGGGGTTAGGAATTATGAGTGCGCTGGTTGGGCCGCGAGGCAGACGCAAAGGAAGTAGGGGAATGTGAAACGCATACAGTTGTTGTGTGCCACGGATCATAGGGCCTGGATTGCCCTTTTGTCTTAAATAAATGGGAGTTTGGATTGGTTTTGGACTGAAAGAGGATTCTCTGCCACTGATGTAGTCATGTCTGATTCTTTTGATCCTTTGCAGAGGAGTTTGAGAAGGAAGAAAGCGCTTGTCTCTCTGAGGTATCGACCCTGGGGCTAAAAGGTGCGCCATGGGGGGAAAGAGCGGGATAGACTTACAACTCCCCGACTGACTGAGTAAAACATTTAATGACTTAAGTATGAATTCAGTTGTGAGTAAAAAATAGATTAAATGCACATATTTGCTTGGCCTTCATATACACATTACTTATGATTATTTCCTCAGAGATTGTATTATCCACCCCTAGATTACATTAAATAGAAAAAGGAAGTCATACCACAGATACATTATCAAAATTGAGGTATTAAATCAAAGCTAGTATACTGTGTGTGTGTGCCTCTTTAAAGATATGTGTGTAGGTGTGTGTGTGTGTGTGTGTGTGTGTGTGTGTGTGTGTGTGTGTGTGTGTGTGTGTGTGTGTGTGTGTGTGTGTGTGTGTGTGTGTGTGTGTTACCCTCTGGGATCTGACAGGTCAGCCAGCTGAAAGAGGATGTTGACCTCCATGGGTGTCACCTGACCGAACCTCTGAGCTGCCACAATAAACTCCTCTGCAAAGAAAGAGAACATTTGTTTTTTTACATTTTTACAAAAAACAACAGCACCACACTTTAAGATACTGATTACAGTATGTTACAGATCAGATAGAAAATAAAAACAGGGAATAAAAGTAATATATTAATAAAATACAAATATCTCAATTCTAAATCATTGCCAGTTCATGTTGGCAGTGCACTCAGCAGATGTTTCAACAGCCAGGGTTTTTTTTCTCCTCAGCTACATCCTCCAGCTCAGCCTGGGGGATCCCCAGGTATTCCCAGGCCAGATGGGATATGTATAATTCATCCAGTGTGTTCTGGGTCTGGGGACGTCCACGGCGAGGCACAAAGGGAGCATCAGGATCAGATCCCTGAGCAACTTTAACTGCCTCCTTTCAAGGTGGAGAAACCGCAAACTCTGAGCACCTTCTGAATGTATCAGATACAAGCTCAAAGCTCAGGGACACTGGTGCAGCGATGTCAAATCACAGGTGACTCCAGAGCCTCAGTTCCCATCTCACTATTACATTACAAGGGTAAAATATCCACAAGACCTTGGATCCTTCGTGTGGTGCGTATATATAGTTAAAAAAGACAAAGGTCTACAAAAGTATGCTGTAAATATGTTGATGAAACTGGATAAAAAGTCTGACTAATGACAGCTTCTGGCAGACGACCCCAACACTGACGCATGTGTAAAGGAGAAACGTCATCATTGAAGACAAACAAATGAGACAGACAGTTACCGTGATGTGATTAGAATGATGGATTTCTCTAGGTTGGAAAATTGTTGGACATGTTTGTTATAATGAAAGTACACAACTCAACAAAAATATACACAATAGATATTATAATTTGGAAATGTCACATACTATTCTTTCAACTCAAGGCATTTGGCCTTTTTCCAGACATAGATTGTGGAGGTGCCGAAAAGCCTGCTGCACATCTGGCTTCAAACTGCCCCAGTGAATGCCAGGTCATGCCCTGATGGAGCCAACATGGCTACATCACCAGCAAAGAGCAATAAAAATGAGACGTAACAAAGTCGAACAATCAACTCTTTGGCTGAGCTGTGGGATTCAGTCCATGACAATTACAAACAGAATAGAGGAACAGCCTGAGTGGAGCCCAGATCTCACTGAGAACATGTTTGACCCATTTCATAACAAGGACAGAATGTGTATTGCTTCTCCTCAATAAACTGTCATTTCCTATTTCCATAATATTAGGGACATGGCAAAGGAACTTGACATCAATTTAACGACTTTGGTTGGTTTGTCAAGGCTTTAAAAGGCAGTAAGGAAAATGTAGGCCTGGGGCAAAAATAATTGTGTAATGCAATAAACTGCAGTCCACAGACAACAACCTGTTGCAAAAGCATCAAAAAATGCCTTCTGCTTTTAAAACTTCAAATTGTCTTTGTCATGCTATATTTTCACGACTGCTATAGTAGGTACATGTCAAACTGCCATTTCATCATGAAACTAAGTTAAATAAGTAGTGCTGAGCTGAATGAATCACCTACACACAATCTGTTTTCACAAAGAAAATCAGTTTCCTCTGACTGACATCTCTTTTGTTCTCATCCGATTCATATTTCCATTAGCCTCATTAACTCAAAATCATCAATCAATATCATGTTACAAACAACGCACCAAAATATGATGACAGAGTGGGAATTTGGAAAGTTACAGCCATTATGATGGGAAATACGCCTAAAATAAAACCCAATTCAAGATACATTCATATTCTTTGTTCTGTACCTTTAATTCAATATCATTGCATTTCTGTGTTAACCAGCAAAAGATAGGCTAGCTACTTGTAAAGCCATGACAGGTATTTCCATCTAAACGCAGATAAATGGCAAGTTACATAATGAACACTAGTTCATGCCCCGCGGTAAAAAGCTGCATTACGTTCTTTTCACTTCCATCACTAGAGGAAACATTCATAAAGGAATTGTTATCCGGGACTTATCGCTTATATCAGTTTTAGACTTCACTTTTTGTACTTTACCTTGTGTGACTTTGTTGGAACTTTAATGGCTGAAGTGTCAAAGCATGTTAAATTTATCATAAGAAAAAGAAAACTGAAAGTATGGCAACGCAGAGTTCTTCTGAGGCAGCTTTAGTATGGCGTAACTTAAGACCTGGTGTATTGTCAGTGGAATAAAGAGCAGGTTGACTGTAGGCTGGCTTACAGTGGAGGAGTCAGCATTGTTTGACCTGCTTTATTCAAAGAGCAGCAGGCTGGGGTTGTGACAAAGTCGTCCTACACTGGAGCCATTCACCCGCCGAGGCTCAGCTTACCCCTGAGGCATGCTCTCTGTCTCTCACACACACATACACACACATATCCATGGGTATATGCAGGTAATGCTCACAAGCATGTGAGAGAGCATACTTACACAATAATAAACTCTCTCTCACACACTCAGACGTAGACAGAAGTCTGTCTGCGGTGATCACAGATCACAATGCTGATAACCTGTCTACCTGTAGCCTGTAGCCACCAATACACACATGGACACACACACCTGACTATCCTCTGACCACATTATATGATTACCTGCCTCCCTCTGTGAAGTGGTCCATTTCATGGTGTATTAAAAGGAAAGGCCAAGTCCCTCATAACTGTCTCTTCTTCACAGTTCCTTGATAATTGATATGTAAGCTAAAGATGAACCTGTGCAGCAGGACACAGATCATAAATACATCAGTTTTGCTCTGTACATAGCTGCTGAAATGTCTAAACTGATACTGACACCTCCAAAGGAACAATTAAGAAGCTAGATATCACATAATTGTTCAACATAAACTACAATCTTAACAACCTTTTGGTGCTTGTGGTTAATGAGTGCCTCATCAAGAATTGTTGTGGTAAAAGTTAATTGATTAGCACATTGGAAAACAATACATTGCACGATAAATTCGTATTCAATAAAAAAATGAAAAAGGACCAACTGTAAATTGCTAGTACATGTGCGCCTTAAATTATTTAATTGTTTTGATCTCCAGCCATGCTATCAAATGTGTGAGGCGTTGCTGAAGCTTCAGCTTAATGCTCACATTCTCACAATGATGTTAGCAGATATGGTGTTAATAATGTTTGCTGTCTAATTTCTAGCATAGTAGAGTGCTAATATTCATTTGTTGGCACCAAAGTACGGTTGAGGCTTGGAAATTGAGGAATGAAAATTGTTTTGCAGATATTTAGTCATCAACAATTATTGGACCCGTTTTCCTATAATCAAGTCTTTAGATAGAAAGTCATGGGATCGCCAAAGCTGTTTAAATGAATCATCAGGGAACATGAATATTTCGCTAGATTTCTGAGCAATCTATTCAATAGTTGTTGAGACATTCGACTCAAAACCACACATTTCAAAATCAACATGGCTCTAGACAAAAAGTGAGGGATAACCAAAGTTAAGACGTAATTCTCAGGGAATACAAAACGCAATTTCTAAGATATTTGGAAACAATCACTGAATTGTTAAGATGTGAATGGCTCACATAACACACACACACACATTTGTTTTAACTTCAAAAAGATGCACAGTCATGAATTGCCTTGTGGTGTACACTGCTAGCTAAAAAAAAAGGTGCGTTCTCTAAAGGTCTTCTGTGCACGTACCCACACAAACACTCACAAACGTGTACACTCACTGTAATGGCGTCCCCAAGGCAAAACAGTGGTCTGGTTGCACATGCGGAATCAATCAGGATTATTACGCATGTGTGCATGCTTGGCTGTGTTAATGCATCTGAATGCTCGTGTGTATGCGAGAAATGTTTCAAATGGTGTGTTACAAATACACACAAACTGGATACATGCGGGTGTGTGTGTGTTCAGTATGTCTTTGTCGGCCGGCCAGTGGTACATGAAGCCGAGCACTTGCAGTCCCCAGAGGAGGCCTTAATGACTCGGGGAGTGGAGGGTGGATGGGTGGTGGCTGTGTGGAGGTCTGGCTGGCTACGGGCCACCGCGGGTCGAGCCAAGCCCAACCTCGGTGTACCCATGGTGGGAACAGCCTGGGGAGCGCATGGGCTCTTGGTCTGGGTCGGCTACAGTCCACACCCCTGATAAGGCTGCAGATAGCATCATAAGGCTGCACTCGAGGCTCTGGGCAATGTGGAGAGAGGTCATAATGGACGGCCAGAGAAGGAGAGAGGGAGTCAGAAGGAAAGAAACTGGGAAAGGTGGAGAGACAGAGAGAGCTGACTTGGCTTCCTGCCAAGGACTGAGGAAAGGAATGAGAGACAGCAAGTGGGGCAAGCAAGTGAGCGAGATAAGGATTTAAAGAGACTAACCATGGGAGACGAAGAAAAATTGAGAAAATGTCTTAAAAAAAAAGACAAAGGCTTTTGGATCAATATATAATAATACCTCCTTTTCATCACCTTGTAGCTTTACATCTTTGCACTACAGTAATTTAAATTATAGAGTTTCAAAATTGTTTTAACTATCTAATTTTCACATTGATCTACAGGTTGAGACAACACACCTCATCATCAAAAAGTAAGGCAACGATTTTCTTTCTTTTTTTTTAAGAATCAAAAATCTCATTAAAAACCAAAAAGCATGCCAGGACAAAAAGAGCAGTCCTCAGATCAGTGCCAGAATGTCTAATAGACAAGACAGGCTCCATCAGGGATTGTGGGGTATGCAGTACGTGTGCTGGGTCACATCCAGCATGCCCATTTAAATGCCACCGGGAAGCAAGAAAACCAAACAAAAACAAGTTTCCACCCTCAGAACACACAGACGTAAATACAATATCTGGAGAAACACATATAATACTCCCTGTAGTGCAGGACCACTTTGTGCCACACATTTCCTTTGTGAGTGTGTGTCCTGTATGCTGTGTCTTTTAGTATACAATAAATACATTTAGTGTATGACTTTTCCTCCCTGTGTACCTTTGGTGACTTCCACATCTTTGCGGTGGCCAGCCAGAGTGCTGAAGACCTTCCTGATCAGCTCCATGTTGTTGAGAAGAGAGTTGAATCCGTTGAAGTAGGAGAAGCTGACCTGGTGAGATGTGGTGCCACCCGCAACCTAAACAAGGGTGGAGACAAGCATTTCAACATGCTATAAGTTCTTATCCAAAAACACAAACACCATCACACTGCAGTCCAAACAGAACATATGCATTTTGACATTTTAAATTAGATATTAAGACAGACTAAAAACATCACACATCACAAAAACTTCCTCAACGTTCCTCCTTACCGACGCTCCACAGGGAGAAGTAAACACGCATCAACCACTACTTTTTCCATCACACAACGAACGCTCTCGAAGACTTTAATTAACCTTCTTTATGAGGTGGAGGAAGTGATAAAGGTAAATGATCAAAAATAGACGCTGGCCTTTAGAGGACATTCCAGAGTGCACACACACTCTTTTATGTGAAGCAGCATCTCGTCTTTATCAAATCAGGCTCTCAAACTCTTCGAGGAGCAGCTCCAAATGCTGCCTGTATACAAATGTGATTTTGAGTACATTTCATAAATGCTGTGGCCAGTTTTTTTAAACTCAAGCCAAAGTATCTGATGAGCCTTGAGGCTTTGCAGCTCTTGAGGGGGAAACGTAGAGCTTCCTTTCACTAGATGGCACTGTTTGCTTTACAGACACACTGGGAACGTTGCTTGCAGCTCACTGAGTTTGAAACAAGGGGGGAAGCTCTGGCTCGGGCGAAACTGCCTTAACAGAGACACACTTTTGTATCTGTTCATATCTATGAGCCTATAGACATGGATCTTCCCACGATATCCAACTCAGAGTCTTTTACAGAGGGGCAGAGGAGAAAAATGTTTGGGTGAATTTGCCATGTTTTGTGAGTGAATTAAAGGTTGCCATTTCACTGTTTCTGTTCTGCCATAATACCGCCTTTAATGTGTCTGCAGTGTTTATGGGTTTTTTGATATGTGTGTGTGTGTGTGTGTGTGTGTGTGTGTGTGTGTGTGTGTGTGTGTGTGTGTGTGTGTGTGTGTGTGTGTGTGTGTGAGAGAGTTTACTAACAGCACACCAAGATGTCTGGTCGGTGAGGTAAACACAGTGGAGAAAATGACAGAGTCTACAAGGTGTTTATGAAATGGGGCAAGACATGGACACAGACGCAAGACTCACACGCGTGCAACACAAACACAAACACACACAAAGAAAAGACAGAAAGAAAATAAAAGACAAACATCTCAAGAGTTCAAAACAAATAAGAGTGCACGTGCACAGCTGCTCCCGCACACACACACACACACACACACAGATGATGGACTGCGGAGCTGCAGTCTCCGTCTATCTCGGTCTCTCTCTTCCCATTCAGCTGGCCTGCTCGGCTTTGACACTGCCAGAGAGGTTAGACTTAATGACACGTTGGGAGAGAGACAGAGACACGGGGGAGTGAGGGAGAGAAAGAGGGGCGGTTTGAGAAAGAGAAGAAATGAAGTGAGGGGGGAAATAAAAGAGAGGACGGATGAGAGGTGACAGAAAAAGGTAGAAGAGGAAGACGAAGAAACGAGAGATGGACAGCTGGAGGGAAAGAGAAAGCCACAGTGTTTGGTTGTGGGGGTGTGAGAGAAAGAAACGAAAGCAGGGAATACAGAAAAAGACAAGCACGAGGTAGTGAGATGGGAAAAAAACAGTCTTGCCTTTTACCCTTTTAAGGAGAATAGAGTCATGTTAGGTCTCTTTCCTTCCTAGCTGGCATTAGCAACTCCATCAGTGGCAAACATCGCTTATGAAGGATGTGGAAGCACATGTAAACATTGTGTTTGTGTAGGAAGTGTGCATCTTTTTACTTTTTGTTATACAAACATTTCTATGCAAACATAGGAATTATATTATATCACAACACATGATGAATATAGAGGTACCTGTAGCAACACAGCTACAAAGTTGAATTAAACGATGACAGTCTTGCAGTAATGAACCAATTAGGTAAATACAAAACCCACAATTTGTACAATATTCTCTTAAGTATCATTACTCCCAGGTGTGGACAACAAATGGAAGAGAGATCCGCAGAGCCAAACAAAAACCCACCGCCACGAGGCATTGCTCCACGAAGGATGTGAGGATGTGTGGCCGGATGGTGACCATGATGTCCCTGAAGTCCAGGGCCGAGATGGAGCCGCTGTGGTCCTGGTCCCGCTGGAAGAAAGCCTGCCGCGCATGTTCCAGCTGCATCTCCTGCGGAAGGGCGTGTGGAGAAGAGTGGAGGGAAGTTAGATCATAGGAGTTAACTCGTATTATTGGACACATATGTTGGTCATACACCTCTTAAAGATGCCTTCATAAATTAAAAATCCACATAAACTCACTCATATAAACACGTTTGTATAAAAACACAGCGTTTTGCTTTGATGGGGGCCCCCCCGGTGCCGTCTCCCCCTCTCAGCTACGGGGGAGCCAGTGTTTGGCCGGGCTTCATGCTCGCCTCCTCTCCCCACAGCGGCTCGCCTACTGTGAGGTGTCGCTTGGGCTTTTCACACCCTCCCCAAATCCCCATTAAACCCACTTGAGGGAAAACGTACAAACGTACACACACACAGACTTGCACACACAGGTAAGACAGCTAATCACCCAACTGCTCACTTTGTCTGTCTTCATGCACACACACACACACAAAGGTCCACGGGGACAACAGCAGGCTGCGGTGGGGACACATCCCATAAGGCCTTTGAAATTAGCAGCCATTATCAGTACCTGCAACCACAAGTCTACAGAGAGAGGCTGCAAACAAACCACCAATGCTTCCTCCATCTCATAACAAATAACTTGGTTACAGTTTAAGACCGGGATATCAGAACAATAATAATCCACAACGAGTCATTGGAAAAAGCTCAAGCCGTAAGCTTAGGAGCAGCGAGCTAAAACTAGTCGCTTTGGCTGTTGACTCACTTCCTACGTGTCATAACCTTTACTCCAAAAACCAATGAGGCAGAAATGTCAAAAGTTATTTTTCTTCAATTGTTATTTATGAGTTTTCTTTGACCAATTAAATGTCAGATTTAAGCTTAATTTATTTTAAAGACGTATTGTATTCAGTCAACAGAAACGTTCATGCAAGAGCTTCCCTTAATTCCCCACATATATGTAGAGCTGAAATGAATATGGTCAATTATTTAATTGACGGAAAATTTACAAAAATTAATAGATCCAGTGTTTTTAGCTTCTCAAAGATGAAGGTTTGTGGCTTTTCTTTTTGTTCTGTAGTAGTGACTGATGTATGGATAAAGCAAGCCATTTGAATGAAAACAAAATGAGAAGTTGAAAAGGCAATTTCTCTTTTTTTCTGGTATCTTATAGACCAAATTATGTATTGAATAATTGTGAAAAACTATGAATATCTCTCTATTTAAAAAGTCTAATTTCCACGTATTATGTTATATTGACTGATTTTATAACACACACACTTAGAAATGTCCTAAAACAAAAAAAGATATACATCTAATAGGAATATATATAATGTCAAAATTTGAGTAAATGCAGAAACATTCAAATACAAATATAAATGCCTTTCTCAAAGTAAGTACCGGCAGTACATTAAGTAACTTAATAATTCAGTTCAGAATAAACTATTATTATACATTTGTCCAAGAATAATGGAGAGCCACACACGTCGGACGAAAGTGCTGAAAGGAGGATTACATCTTGAACATTCATGGCATTATTCAATTGATTGATTCAAATGTTTTTGTTATAAAAGGGACTATAAAAAGTGGTATTACCACAACAAAAAACCCTATGAGGCTATGACTTATTGTTGTGTTGAATTTGAGTGATATTTCACTGACAGCATAACTGATCGAACTCTAAATTTGCGGCACCCAAGAGAAACGACTGGGGAAGAGTGACATTTACACAAAGCTGAGTGGAGACCGGAGGGGAGTAAGAATAGACATCGCAACAAAAGAGCCAAGATTTGCAAAACAGCAAATGTAGCAGCCATGTGTCAGTATCACCTATGAGCACAGCAGGGGCTCAGCAGAGTGTATAAGTAAGTGGAAGGCGAGGAAACGAAGAGAGATTGACACATGTAAACACTCTCGAGATAAATAAGGTGAGATGTTTTGGTGTCAGCATCCTGAGAGTCGTGACTCACTTCTCCGGTCGGTTGCGAGTAGGTCAAAACACTTTGCTTTGGAATAAACTGGGACGAGGGTTGGAAGAGGAGATCTGAATATTGGGATTAAAAGCAAAACAAAAAAATAAAAGTGAAAATGTTCTGCTTGCATGCAAAAATGAGGGTAATCTTTGTTTCCATCTGTAAAAGAGAGGGGAAATCTTGTTTCTCTGGACAAGTCAAAAGTCTGAAAAGCCACACACCAACCACACAGAGCAACAAAACAACTGTGGTCCAGGGAAGGAGCAGTTTATAGTTTCAGCCTCTTAAAACCTTAGCTTGAGAGTTTCAGGGACATGGTTTTTATTTGGGAGGCAGGAGACATAAAGCTCTGGGCTTAGGACAGCCTACCAGAGACCGCTGAGGCATTTGCAGTCACTTTAATTGTGCTTGGAGGAGAATAAAAACACATGACAGGCCATCTCTGTTTGTTTTCAATGGCTGCGATACTTTCCGTCTCCCATCACAACTTAAAAAATAGATATGAGTGGAGCAGGGTGGTATATATATATATATCTTTTCTAATATTTACTTGTCATCAGCACAGGGCTCAAACTATACAAGGAGAAGCACAACTGCCCATTTACATGTGCCAGTGAGTCCTCTAGTGATGTTAAGGGCTGCCACTGATTCTTTCGAGAGTCAAACATATAATTGGGACTTTTAAAATGTGAGCAATGCCAACAATTCCCTTTTTCTTTTTTTTTGAGTGCTTAGGAAATTGGGACATGTGGAGTCCCCTCCGTGTAAATCAAGCCCTTTACTTGCCAGGATTTATAATATGGGCTACTATGTGCCACTTCTCTGGACAACGGTAATACCATTGCCAGAGACAACACCACGCTGACAGTGCGAGCTAAGCCTTGGCCGGCGTCCACGCGTGAGATGGGAAGAATGCATGTAATTGGTGAGAATCTCTGGCTTCCATCAAGACAGTAATTGGCCAGAGAGAGCCCTTGTGAGAAATATGCGGCGCAAACGTTTTCCCCGATAATCCCATCTTGTGAGCATCTGGCAGTGGCGTGGTTACAATGGCAGAAAAACACAATAAACACATGCATGTATGGCAGGATGAGGAGGAAATAAAGGATGGGAACATTGTTATGGGGGGGAAAGCTGCGTGAAAAAAACCCCTGTCAAATATTCAGAATATGGTGTGTTGGTTTTCACAATTCTACAACTTTTATAGCTGCACAGGATACTTCTTCTTCCCAGCTGACATTTACAAATGCTTTTACAAAAGTATCATAACAGCCTCAGGTATTAGTGCAATCACAAAGTATGTTGTAATTGCACAGATTTAAATTCTGGTTCAGGAAATGTTGAACCAGAATCAATTTTCCTAATTGCCCCGTCATCAATCACTGGAGTCACTGATAACACTGAGTCAGCCAATACCTGCATTTCACCTGTGCAGAAGTACTGTAATTGCAGTCAGTTATCACAATGATATTACTGTAAAAAAAAAAATGGAATATGCATGAATGCATCAAAATAAAATATTTATCATATAATAAAAACAATTTAAGCAAGTAAAAAATGAAAAGCAGTACGATATGTACTTGAAATAAATGCAGTGTTGAATATGAAATAGCTTGACATTTTAATTGAATATCGATTTCTTGATTCATTAAGGCAGGGGTTCCCAAACTTTTCAGCCCGCGACCCCCAAAATAACAGTGCCAGAGACTGGCGAACCCCTGTTGACGGGGGGAGGGTGCTAGAGAATTAATTTGTTTGTAAAGTTTGAGAAACAGAGCCTCGTTGCGGGGAAATTATACAGATGGCTAGTCCGCCCCTGAAAATGTCTATGCAAACGTTATTATTAATAATAATTAAAAATTAAAAATTATAAAAAAAATTAATCAATTTTTTTTAATAAATCTTTTATTTTTTTTATTTTCCATTTTTATTTTGTAATCACCTCGCGACCCCCACTTTGTGAACCCCTGCATTAAGGTATAAATCAAAAGCTGTGAGATATTATCAAATACAGAGAGCAGAAAATGTGAATTTCATATTGAGCAATGAGTGCAACTGGCTGCAGGCTTGCTGCTGTGAGGAGCTGCAAACCACTGAGTGACTGGGGAAGGAGTGGGGGGGGGACTGGGCACGCTGTCAATGCAAAGTACAGCGTCTACTGGCCACAGCACCACAGACTTGTATGCACGCACACACAAACACACAAAAAACCTCACAAACATCGACATAAACACAGATGCACAAAGCATGCGAGCTCACACTATGGTAAGGAGATAAGCAAGGTAAACATATAGAATCACACGTATGTAAAGACACACATGCATGCACAAAGACGCAAACACATAACAATGTCCCAATATCCTTGTGCTGCTGCCCACTGTGTGTAAGCCATCTGGTCTAAGTTAAGTGTAATATAAAAAGCTCATTCAGATACATGGTGAGTGTGGATGCAAACTTGGCACTGCTCAGGCGCTCTTTCCCCCCCCCCACCACCACCTCTCTCTGCTTAGGCCTGATTTAAGTCTAGACATCTTATTGGAAAATGGCTCACACACCACAAATACACAAGGAATATTCCAGCTTTACTATTTATGGAGGTAGAACTGCGTCTCTACCTGCTTAAGAGTAGAAGTAAAGCTAGGTGTACGTCAGTTAATGAAAAACAAATGCCAAAAATGTCCCAAATATATAACCTCAGTGTTTCATTAATGAATAATCTGCTCAATATGGAGCGTTGTGTTTGAGAGGAGTTGGGAAAAACTGGGGTTTCTGGCCAAGGTTAGACACATATCCAACAATAAAGTTAGATGACATGATTGTAAAAATAATATATGGGGATAAGGCCATGTTTACAGGCACGTTCATTGGTTGAAACTGATTTCAGGTTTCTAATATCTTCTTGAACATCAAATTCAAGGATTTTTGAAAAGGCCCATGTAACGACACAAAATGGCATTGCTTGAGAGACAGATCAAGTTGAATTATCGTTATAACACCTAAGACCTTTACATATGAAAACCATTCTTCTACCAGTTTCAAGGACCAATATCTATGTACACTATATCTATTTATACCATTAAATTCAAGGGCTTGTCATGAGATTTGTTGACTATCATTTATTGGTCACGAGGCAGTGTGCATAACTAAACAGACAGAAGACACAGGAAGAGGAAAGCAAAGAATGGGATTTCATGTCATCAGGGTGGGTAAAAGAAGGTCATGTGAGCGTTGAGGAGAGCAGGTGATCAACATGAAACCTACCAGGAGAAACTGGGTGAACTCTCCGTAGCTTAGCCGTTTCGCCCTCTCGCTGCCAAAGTGCATCCGGATGAAATCACAGTCCCAGTTAAAGGGGATGTGCTGGTGGATGGTGGTCTGGCTGAAGACCTCCTTCACATCCTCTGAGACAGACAAAAAGAGAAAATATGCTGCTTTAATAACAATCCAGTCCACTGATGAAAAGTAGCATTTGACAGCCCTATTTCCATATGTGAAAACTCTCCATTTACATCAGGGGACTTTAAGTGTTTTGTTCTGTCAATCAAAAATAGTTAGTAAAAAAATAGTTGGCAATTATGTTAATGTCTTAACGCTGCAGCTCTTATATAAGTTACATAACATGCACTCAAGTAGTACTTCAAAATTGTAGTTAAAACAATTACAGTACTTGAATCTTTCATGTAGTTAAAAGTTACCACTGATTAACTGTGTTTATGTATGTAACGTATAGACAATTTAACCAAAAATATACAAGCAATGAGGCAACAAATCAACTATACCTTTCCTCCAAATAGTACAAATTATTTACAACAAAAGACACTTCTGTTTAGGTTTTACAGATTACACCTAATTGTTAAGGCTAATGACTATACATTAACCATGTATAAGGTTTTCACCTTCATTAAAATCATATGTTATATGTTTTTGTAACGAACAATTATCAAAAATACTACTTCCTCTTTTAGTTAGCTCTAATAAAGACATAAATATGTGTGCACAAAGCCTTGTGAGTCAGATCTTAACAAACAGCATGTGTTTCCTATCTTGCGGTTAACATTACTAATTATTTGATTTAGGAAAGAAAAAAATTCCGTGACTGTTTGTGACAAAATGTCAACGTCAATCTCCAGAACACAATTCTGCTCTGATTGAGACTTAAGTCCCTCAACTCTAAATCAGTGTTGAATGCCACATGGCAGAAGTAAAGGCTGTGTATTCAGAGGAAAGCCTTTTCTTCTCACTCATGTTCCTCTGCCTGAACCCTCTAAGCCTCTGCAGCCAGCGGAGTGGAGAGACACTGAACATGAGTCCTAAATTACAGCCTTACTAAAGAAACAAAAACAAACCAATAGAGCGACCTGTTTCTTATTACCAAACAAGCCACGCAGAACGAGTGCAGAAAGGAAAAGGTGGAAAGAAACAATTTGTTTTATAAAGACACGGAGAGGGGAAAAGAGAGAAAGAGAAAGGTGATATTTACTTCAGCTCAGCCTTACCTTCTGAAGGAAGACAGTTTTTTTACACTTTAATGAGGCAATAAATATACAGTCTTTAACTCTTTAAAAAAGAGGCCGCTTCAGTGCCCGCCGTTTATATTATCAGCTTTTATAGACCTGTCAACACTCAGTCCTCTTTAGTTTTTTCCTTTTTTTTGACTTTCTGGCTGACACAACTGCGTTTCACATGCCATGTTACATTGCAATTTTCATTAACTCGAAATTCCATCAAATTACACATTTAGTTTAGGTGCTAAGAACTCAGAGCCCCGTGTGTGCTTAGCAGAAATAACTCAGGTTATTATCAAATAAAATGGATTTATAGAAATATTAAATAAAAAAGAAATCAAAGTTCAGACATTTATTGAGTTGGAAAACAAACGTGTCTTTAATGCGACGTAAGCTTTAGCTATTAATGTTTTTTAGAAGGTAATAAAGAAGGCAGTTCTTTATGTTGTGCCTTGGTGAGGCTCTTGAATCTGAAGAGAGGAAAAGGGAGCAGAGGAGAAAAAAGGGGAATTCTGTAATGTATCACAATAAAGCAACTTTGACAAGTCTATAATCTCAGTCACAAGTTGTTTGCTTTTGGTGAAATGGTAGCCGATGCAAGTGGCAGACACTGCAGTCAGTGTTTGTGTATGACATGATGTGTGGTATGTTTTTCATGCAATTTTCCACTTGTATGCGAGTCTCATAACTCACAGGCATTGGGATATTCATTAACCTTTGAGAGACGCAGAAAAACAGCAGACCTTTTAATTGCCACCAAGACAACGTCACTCTAATTGATCCTTTTAAATATGAAAATTTACATATGTGCATATATAATCACCCGCGATGATCTTGCACCCTGTCGACAGCAACAATTAAAATGAAATTCACTTACTCTTCCCTGTTTACGAGCGGGATGTGTGCGCTGCATTTCAAATCAAGCCTAATGTGCTAACGCCTCGCACACCTACAGAAGGCTGGCATTAGACTTGTTTAAATCAATTAGGCAAATGTGAAATAAGCAACGAGTACAAATGTCTTCCCTTTTCACCTCCAAGCTTCCAGGCATCAGAGTAATGATGCCAATCATTTACACACACACACACACACACACACACACACACACACACACACACACACACACACACACACACACACACACACACACACACACACACACACACA
>NW_011334144.1:86751-87005 GCF_000735185.1 Notothenia coriiceps
TCTGTCTGTACCTATGTGCCCTCATGTTCCGATTAACCCAGCTTCCCCAAATTTCTTTCTTTTTGGTGTCTATATACGCCGGGATCCGGAGTCATGGATGATCCTGCGGTCCTGTATCATGGATTGCGAGCCCTGGATCTTGAGTCGTGGCTGTGGTCCTGGATCATAAGTCCTGGATGGATATCCTCGTGGATTCATCTTCCTATTATACACACATGCATTTCCAAAGATTTGGACTACCTATGTTGCAAATG
>NW_011334144.1:87045-114194 GCF_000735185.1 Notothenia coriiceps
TGCGCTCTCTCTCTCTCTCTCTCTCTCGCTCGCGCACACACACAAAATTGCTCGTTCCACACACACACACAGAGCCGAGCTCGAATGAAACACCGAGAACCAGACATACTTGTACTGTTGCATATTATGTTTTGATAAATAATTGTTCAAATTATGAAAAATAATTTTGTCATAACAATTTTTCCTCCTGGTCTCTTGTGCCCCCCTGTCATGCCTCTGCGCCCCCCACTTTGAGAAACACTTCAGTAGAGACACAGAATACAATNTCTGTTGCTCTCCCTGAGGATTCTCCCATTTTTCCCTTTAAACTGTGGGGTTTTCTCCGGAGGTTTTTTCCCTTGTACGATGTGAGGGTCAAAGGACAGAGGGTGTCGTATTGTCATACTGATATTCTGTACAAACTGTGAAGTCCACTGAGACAAATGTAACATTTGTGATATTGGGCTATATAAATAAACATTGATTGATTGATTGATTGATTGATTGATTGATTGATTGATTGATTGATTGATATTTTAAAGAAAATTCAGATTGAACATAGAAAACAATTCTTTTTTACTTATAGTGAAAACCACCCTTGGATGATGTTAGTAGACTAAAAGCTTTAGGAATCCAAAGAACAACATATAATAAGTACCCTGTATCAATATTGATGCAAAACAAGTGACATTTTACCTTTTTAGAGAGGTTTAGCAAAAAAAACTCCACCTCTCGGGTCATTTAGGTGGAAATGGGCGTATTTGCCGTTTCTCTGGAACCTATTGGTCGATTGTGATGATTGACATCTCTTTTGAACCGTTAGAGCCAATAGAATCAAAGGGGGATTTCAACATACACACACACGTTACCATTGAGAAGTGGGGGGGGGGCTATGCGCAGGCAGTTTGCCCAAAGTGAAACCCATCTTACGCTCTGAAAATCTGAAAACTTAAAACTAGGTTTATTGCTGATGGATTATCAGAAATAATTTCAAAGTGACACAGACATATTGGATTAACCTATGGATTAACCTTCAGCAGCGTTTTTATCGTTGTAATGCCATTGAAGACAACTTTTTATCAGACAACAACAAAGGTATTGCCATGTTTGCTACCTAATGCCACGTGTTGTGATGTCTGTTTTTGTTTCTCATGTCGCGAGTTTTGATCATGGAGTGATGATACAGATACCTATCGAATCTGTGTAATCTCACAATGCTAATCAATGGATGTGCATTTTGGATAAGTAATAAGGGTTTTATACCGTGAGTTCTGTGCTAACGGCGTTAGCATTTTTTCGCTCAGGGCTAATTCAGATGCTCAGCGTTAGTCTTATGTTTTTTTTTTGCTAAAAATGGTTCATATCATCAGTTAGCTGAGTTTCTTCCCGTTACATGGATTATGAAACATTCATAGTTTATTAAATATTAAGAAGCCCTCAGACGCTGTTTCCTGCAGATGATGCGTTTTTCCCCCCGCTGGCGGGCGGATGGGGTTTAACAGGTTAAAAAAAAAAAGGAGGGCGCTGAGCTCATGCAGGAGATTCTACCGGCAGATACTGACGTGATGAAATGCCATATAATGGATTATCAAGGATTATTTCTGAAACAGTATGGAGCTCAAAGGTTTTCTCTCTTTCCAGTTATACCACAAGGTGAGTTCCTTTTTATTTCCTGCTTCTTCACACACATGCTCTGTGCAGTACAGGTTAGCTCTGAGTGTTAGCGATGTAAACATGCACCGTCCAAAACAGTCGGGCATTGTTTCTGATAGCAACATTTCTGATAGGGCCGTGGGTGTAAAGCCAGCCTACATTTCCGATATTACGTCATATCTGACGCAAATTGTTTTTTTTAGAGATTTGGGAATGGAGGAAAAGAGAGAGGGTTTTATTTTCTGACGCTGCGTGAGTTCCCTGACACACCGGGGGCACATCTTTATGTATAAAAGATATCAAAAAGTGAATTTTGCATGATAGGTCCCCTTTAAAGTCTCAGTACATAATTCCAGGTCTCTTGAAAAGCATGTAGCAGCACCTACCGTATAGATGCTAACGGTTCAGTAAGATGCTCCACCTGCGAACTTGAGTATCATTCTATCCAACCCCGTAAATCAGAGTTACTTACCAAAACTGGTCATTCCACTGCCTGCCTTGTCAAACAGCAGGAAGGCGACCATGTAGAGCGAGTCTGGAGCGCACAGCACCGACTCGAATGCTACGAACTCCTGAAAGGAGATCAGCCTGAGAGAAGGGTAGAAGAAAGAGGATATGTAAGAGCTGTGAAACATTGGTGAATGCTGTCATTTGAGTTGATTTATTAATGTGCTATTCAAGTTTCAACTTCTCTGTGTAAATACTTAATCAGCTACACCTGTGAAACACACTCTCTGATATTAATTTAGTCATATAATACATAATAAAGACTTAAGCCAAGTTGTACTAATAAAATGATATATTAAATGCAAATCTGGATATTTTTAACACATGCACAATTGCATTAAACTCCATTGTAATTACTGCCACACAGTGGCAAACCAGCACACGGAGACAACCCATCAATCCGTGTTACGCACAATCCAAGAGGCCTTTTATCCAGGAGTCTGTTATTCCACGTGTAATGTCATAAACTCATTGAGCGTGATGGCAAGAAAATAAAGAAAATGCTAAAGCTCAGTGTGTGTTCCCAGTCGGAGCTGGCAGCTGGTACAGAGAAAGCTAACTTTACAACAGCAGAAGAAAAGAAAATGAAATTTGAAGTTTTATATTTTAGTGTGTCATTTTAAACAAGTAGACAGGAGAGGAGGGAGCTGGGAGTAAGTTAAGGAAATATAATCCATCTCAATATAAACGTAATACAAAGAACGGAGTTTAGAGTAAAAGTCAAGAAAAGCAAAGCTGGAAAACAAAAGTAAAATGGGGAAAACTTTTGTCTGCATTAACTCTGAAATAAAAGCTTTAAATTAAATGTAAACACACCAGATACGTGTTATCTAATTATACTGCTGCCTCTTTTACCGAGTTAGTCAGTCAGTTGTCAGCGTTTTGTTAAATACTATTCTATCACCTGTCACTCTATAGTAAAACAAATGCCCACATGCATCAATAACAGGAAATAAACATAAACATCTCTATTGTGTGAACCTACTGAGAGCTCCTGCTGTGGAGAACTGGACCACGCAGTCTAGCCTTTATTCAGGCCCTGGTTCACTGTTGCCACAAGTCCATTATGAATTTCACAAATGGCTCCGATAATTACAGACGGGGTCAGTGTTGATGCAGTCCCCGAGCATCCATCTATTAAACCTTTTTCAATTTCCAAGGGGGGAGTATAGGGGGTGCAATGATTACATTTTTTATTCATTATTGTGCTGATGAAATTGAGATGCATTTGTTTGGACTGTTTGACGTGGGTGCTTATGTGCATCTTTATATGTACTTAAAAAAACATTATATATATATATATTTTTTTTTAAAACAGGCTGAGAAACAGATGCAATTTGCACTGACAAAATGTTATTTAGAAAACATATTACCAGTAAGAAATATCAAATTAGTAACTGCCTATTCCATGTTTAGATTACTTTCTTTTTTAGTCTGCAAAAATGCCAATTTAAAAAAAACAAGAGGCCGAAAACAGTCCCAAAATATTCAGACCCACACTTGGTTTGAGTAAAAACTAAGTAAATATATGTGTATGTGGGAGAAAGAGCATTAGAGAAAAATGTAGAGTGAATAAATCGAGCATACAGTCCAATTAATTCTACCTATGCTGTAAAATGTATTATCCCTTCGATTTACACACGGCATCTATTGCACGTCTGTCCGTCCTGGGAGAGGGATCCCTCCTCTGTTGCTCTCCCTGAGGTTTCTCCCATGTTCCCCTTTAAACTGTGGGTTTTCTCTGGAAGTGTTTCCTTGTACAATGTGAGGGTCTAAGGACAGAGGGTGTCGTATTGTCATACTGATATTCTGTACAAACTGTGAAGTCCACTGAGACAAATGTAACATTTGTGATATTGGGCTATATAAATAAACATTGATTGATTGATTCAGTGGCAAATTAATCAGCCGTCATTTTTGCAAAGGAAAGCTAATTGTTTTATTACCTAAGCAGTTAGTTCTTAAGAGCGGGGCCCTGCTGATGGCAGGTAGGTGGGAGGGGGCACAAAAGCACACTGCTGTGGCCGACCGTGGATCTACTGCTAAAAACAAAGCTAATAAAATGTTTGCTCACACTGCTGGAATATTATCAAACTGTACAGTAATGATCCTGCTTTTGTGACAGAGGTATAGTACACTCTGGAATTATACCTCAGAGAGGCTAATTAAGAAATGTAGTGCAAAGACTCAGAAATCACAAATGTTCCCAGGCGGAGCGGAGGGAAAAAGTAAAATGTTTCTTTTTCACACGCATCGTTTTACATGCACGCTGGTCGTCCCGTCTGTGTTTTCCCAGACGCGGATAATCAGTATATTATTGTAACTGAGATGGCTGCTGATCATGGAGGGATTGGACCATGGTTTAGACCAGGGAGCGCAGACAAGATCCAGGGGGCATCTCCATAACACACACGAGAAACATTCCACGTACTCGTAAGCATTTACACACAGCTCTGTAGCCGGGGATGAAGCTTATGATGGTTGATTAGCAGCGCCATGACGGCTGCAAAATGATTACAATGAGAGGGGGAAGCCATCGGTTTCTGCTATGCCGACCCAACCCCAATGAGACGCTCAAAAATCAAATCCTCCAACAGCATCTCCCAACCATCAACTGCTATGGCATGTGTCCAGGGCTGCCCGGGATGAACTTCGGAGTCAGGAATAATGTGATACTGTAGCATGGCATCTCTTCAGCGTACTGTGTACTCACTTTACTCTGCAGGATTTTGTTGAGTCTCCAAACAGACATATTCGTGACGTGTATCAGATGGGAGACGTAACACACACGACATAAACAAAGACTTGATTCTAGCATGTGTCTTTACAGATGACAGCTCAATGATGTTTTCCCTAGGATGCCAAAACAATCCAATTTAAACTGTCTTCGCTAAGTTGGTCCGGCATAACAATTCCACCCCATTTTCCATATATTCGTGTTTGTTTTTATCTTATGTTTGCCAAATGGCTTTTGTCTCCGTCTCCTCTCAGTAGGCATCTAAATACACTCCTCTGAACCGAAAAACCAGGCGCCGAAACGTTGTTTACAAGTAACATAAATGCATGGTGTTGGTTGGGCCCGGCTGATAGAAAGACAGCTCTCCTCCGTTGATAGTAGTGGGAGAGGGGAGCCTAGAGGGGCTTCAATAATCCCCTGTCCCTGGCATCCTGGCATTGTTACTGACAGCCTTCCACCCACCTGGAGCGAGCTTGCACACAGACACACACGTCCCAAAAACACACCCAGATGAGTGCAAGCTGCCAGTATCTGTTCGGTTTCTAAGAGTGGACACCTACCAGTACAAGTCTAGAATAACCACAGCAGCTGGCAGACTGCTATCTTCCCAGCAAGCAACCGTAACAACTTTTTTCTCCCTTTTAAAACCTCCAAGAGTATATGAGGGGGAGTGGGGTTTTCCACACCTGAACAGAGGTTTGTATCAAAATATCAGAGGGAAGATGGAATAGAGAAGCAGAAAGGTAGGGAGTCTGAAGGAAATGAAATGGATAAAGCTCAGAGTGCATTACGGTGTATTGCGAGTGTATAAAGAGACAGGGATGGTAGCAAAGGAATGCATATGAAGTTAAAAGCAAAATAAGAAAAGAGGACATAAATAGTAAAAGGAGAAAATCTGCTAACCATCTTGTGGCTCTGTGTGTCAGTGCATACACACATAACCATTTTATTCCTGGAAATGTACACATCTCCACAGTCTCTCTCTCCATCTGTCTCTGTCTCACTGCCAGCGGTGAGAATAAGAGGGAGAAAGTGATTTCCACGTAACAGATTGTTACGACTGTCACTATATCCCCTGATTTACACAGTGGCAGGGAGGATGACAAATGCATTTTCTCTGTTTATATCACCACACATACACACCAAACCAATAACATACACACAATGGCATCTAAGTAAAATATCTCTCACATAGATCAACTCCAACAGAAAAGTAAAACGAGCGCGCTGCCTGCTATCCGACCCCCTGCTAAATCTATTACCCAGACTCATCTTGTTGAAATGGAGTCCTATCTGGCAAAAACAGCAGCAAGCGTACTGGCTTCAAATACACTACCCCTCATGTACCAAACTTATTGTTCAAAAACATATTTGCATGAGATAGGGCGAGCTGAATGAAAATAAAGTCACTAAAGTGGTTCGTTTTGTCTTGTGCACCGTTCTTTTCATAAGGTTTGCCCGAATGAGCGCTTGAAAAACAATGCGTTTGTGTTTTCAGCTACCACTGACAGTGCAGCATATCCACTTTTTATATCCATTTGGTTTGTATTCACGAGACACAGGTTTGCCGAATAATCATCGAGACTCTTTGTCTCACAGAATCATTCATCTATCAAAGATTAGTAGAAAAATAACACATCACAGAGAATGAGCATCATGAAGCTTTTCCAATGTCAACTGTAAAAAAAAACAAATCACATCCAAACCTGGGTCTAAACAGACTTTTTTTCCTGTTTTGCCCCCATATCATTTCCATTCCCCTCCACAAAACCAAAATGAGGTTTAGATACAAAGCCTGGGCCATGGGTTCCTAATAGATTTACCCTGATGCCACGGCCACCATTTATCCTGCTCCAAAGCCACACAATGCAACAGAGTGCTCCTGAATAGCATGGGCAATTACAGTGCATGTGTGTGTTTTTGTATCAGTGTGTGTGTGTGTGTGTGTGTGTGTGTGTGTGTGTGTGTGCACGTGCATTGCTCTCTTTTTTTTCCAATTCCAAAACCCCCACTACTCCATCTCAGCGTCCTATGTGTGTGCACACACACACACACACACACACACACACACACACACACACACACACATAAACTCTCTTGTGGCTGAATTCTGGCTAGTGACTCCCTACACACACACACACACACACACACACACACACACACACACACACACACACACACACCTTAAAGCAGATGTAATAACATGAAGCTACGCAGCCATGTGCACTTTGCTCTTTGTAGAAGCCCAGGTGGTTACCATGGCAATGTAAAAAAAAATCTTTTTTGACTTAACATTTTATTACCCATCATTATGTATCATTAAATACATACATATTAATGTAAAAAAACAGGGGTGATGGGGATGGGGGGGAGGAGTAAGTGTGAAATTGGGGGTGTATCTACAAAGAAGGAAACACCTGAAAGGGGCCTTTGGTGGTTTGATGTCTCTGATAATTCAAGTATGAACATCCCTCTGTGAATTTTTTACACCAAAGGATTCAGGCATAGGTTTATTTATTAAATGCAAAATAACACTAGAGAGGTAGTCACACGAGATCAAAGGGATAAATAACGTGTACTGATAGCTTTGATAGGCTTACTAGTTAGGAGTTGGCTTAGTGAGAGGAGATGAATTTGTGGCTTAAACAGAAACTCAGCATAGCAATTTCAGTCATATCGGCCTCTTCTGCCAGAGATGTATTCAAACAGTATAATCCTCATAAGACACTGCTTATGATCCCCTATTTTTTACTGATTTATAAAAAAATATATTGCTGTATTTACCCTCTATCGGTCATATTTTGGCGTCATACATCTTTTCATTCATAATAGCCGATAATCCATATTCACTTCAGCTAATAATAGCAGATAAATATGAGAATCCTAACCCATCTTTCTTTTGATCCACGACTCCAGCCAGCAGCTTCGCGGCCTCGTCCAACAGCCGGATGTCTGTGTGGGCATGGAGGAAGCGGCTCACAAAGTCCTGTGGCGACATGAAGCTCTCCTCATTCTTCTTGACGTTGGCATACTGTAAAGTGAAAAAACGGATACAGAAACAAGGCCACATGCTGAGCTTTAGAATCTGATTTAAAATATAAAGCTTTTTATAAAGAGGCAAGCACAAAAGAGCAAACACAAAGTATATAGGTAAAACGTACCTTTTCAAAAATGGCTTTCAACTCAGTGGGGTCGGCCCTCCTAGGCAGAACTGCCTGCAAGACAATAAATTACATTACATTACATTTAGTTAGATTAAATTAGGTTTTGTCAAATGACTTTTATACACATTGCCCCACTTTTGCATGTATTGTTTGAAGTACGCTGCACAACAGAGGTTTGTGTTATTTTTGATTGAATACTGTTAGGGGCCTTAAGCATCCCGTAATTAACAAGAAAAGAGAAATATTGCAAAAAAACTGACTAACTACACATCATATTGGGCTTGGAGGCAAATTCTTTGGCCTGAATCGCAGATAAAATACTCCAAACTCAATGTCCAATAATAAGCTTTGTATGGTGGGTTTGACTATCAACTATAATTTTACTTGTGACAGTCCGAAAATATTTCAAAAGCTGTAACAAAAGTTAGAAAGCGAATGGTTCACCATAAACCTAATTTAGTTAGGCAGAAATATATATCTTGTGGTGTTTTTCTCTCCTGTTAATAATCTTGTAGCGCTTCAGATCTTTATTGTGACATTAACTGTTCTTTAGTAAGTAAGATGCTCCTTCTGGTGTTATACTTAAAACATTTTTTAAAGCAAAGTGGCTAGAAGGAAATGTCCAATTATCCAGCTTTGAAGTGTACAGAATGTAAACAAATAGGCTTCCATGACAGTAGCATACAGCCATGTTTAAACTTCCCTTCAAACCTGTAGAAACGTTTTGCACCTGCAAGTAGTTAACGTTAATAAATAGGATGCCAAAGCATATAGCATGATGCTAACCAAGGTTACCTGTCACTACCTGAACTCATTTAGCAGGGACACACCTGTTGACTGATGCCTGATATAAGTAGCGTGCATTCAAATCAGCAAGAGTGTAAATACTGCTCTTTGTTTGCAACAATATTGAAATGACAGTTCAGTATAAATGGGGAACTGTTAGCTAACTCTTACATTATTAATTTAGCTAACCGGATACAGTAAAGCCTCAATGTCATTGCCGTATGGTCAGAGTTAATCTCTAGCACATCCTCTAAACAGGCTAACCGGCATTAAACGAGTCCTCCGGGAACACATTATAACCGGCGCAGAGCTCCGGTGGAGACACTCCCGGGACCGAGCACCATCACTGACAATGCAACAGCTCCCCACAAAGAGTAGAAACTTAAATGCAAAACTCATCTTACCTTTCCTGCCATGCTAAAGCGAGCTGACCGTCAACTAGTCCCGTGCACTTCCTCCTGCGTGACGACACGCGCCGGTGCAGTGAAAGGAGGATAAAGAGGATCAGCTGGGCACGAGAGGTCAGCAGATCAGTGGCCTGTGCATGTCACGTCCATTCAATGATCGGATAATGTGTGTAGAGAATTTCTATATCTGTCTCTGTGACTTAAACTCGACCTACTCAGTGAAAGTGCCATAAAATCTTCCCTGCTGTGTTTTACCCTAATCCTACCAACAGCAGCAACAATCCGGCCAAGAAGGTATGGCCTACCTTTTGTCATATCACAGGTGCTTCGCCATAACTAAATCAATGTATTACTAATGATTACATACTATTGTTCTGTTTAAATTAGTTTTTTTTTAAATACCAATCTTTGGGCCCAAGGGCACCCGAGTCAAAAAGCTACCGATTCCATCGGTGTGGTTTTAATAGATGGACTTATTTATTGAGTAGGCCTACATGTTTGCCTTGGGTCACATACTATCAGAAAGGTAGGGGAACTGTGAGTCATTTTAAACAAGATTTTGCTGTAAAATAAATGCAGAAAACAGCAACATGCAAAGGGACTGTTAACAATGTGAGGGTAGTGGATGCTCTGGTTTATGGGGCTTTTTTATGTCTTTGCCTAGGGGCCCATTAGCTCATGCTCCATCCCACTGATAAAACCGCTTACTTGAAAAACTCACTATTATACTCACCAATCATAATTCCTATATAATTTTGGACCTCAAGTAGCAGCAAAGTAATTCAAAGTTTTTACTGCAATATTAAATTCAAACTTTATAATATATTTAAAGTGGATAATCTTCGAGTGGATTTATTATTATCCTCATTGGACTGTACTAGTCTGTAACTACTAAGGAACAGTGGTCTATAGACGTCAGAATAAAAACCTCAGTTCCTTCCTCTCACAGCCATTCTTTCTCCCAGTAAATGGTTCCTATACTTTATTTCCAGCTTTTTCCAGCCCATCTGTGCTTTGTGCCAGGAGGGAAAAAGGTGCAGAGAGAATTTTGTGACTACAAAAGCAAAGGTTAACATTACTCACAGCATAAAAACAATTTAAAAGGGAGCAAAAGGGCTCTAATGGCCCGACAGTCTTCAAAGAAAATGTATTTTGCGCTCAAAATAATTCATAGCTTTTTGCCGATGGCTTTTCAGCTTCCCGGAGACCCAGCATGAACCACTGTATTTTTCCCAGCAGGCTCTCTGCTCCTCGAAAAATGGCCTTCGCTCGGGCATAGCTCGCATCCCCCTCCAAATATTGACAGCACTGAGTCCATGGCTTATTGGAAAAATGGCTGTAAGTAATGTTTTATCAGCCGATGCAATCTCCACACCTGTATTTTCCCCTGTCGTATAACAATATTTGACAAGATTAATGATTTGAACCCATGACATTTTATTTCCCATCACTGTCAATCCGCCAGCAAACAACTCACTTACTTGTGGCATTTGGTGTGGTAAGCATGTAGCAGCATTTGCTTTGCTCGTGTATTATTCATGAACCGCACATTTTACTTGTAAACTAAAGTGTCTAACAGCTCTGACATGAAATTCTAGACTGTTTATGAGGATTGAAATCTTTAGAAATTACCTTCATTTAAATGATTTTTTTGTTTAGAGCAGGTTTTTAGCCTTTATTTTTAGCCATCACACAAACAATGTCAGCCGCCACAGAGTAAGTGGGTAATAATGATAAACCTTGCGACCTTTGAACTTCAATGGCTTGAGGGGTCTCCTGTCCGCGTCCCCAAGGGCCCACGCGTCCTGACAGCCTGAGCGATGAGTGGCGGACGGCTGTCTCGATCAGCCTCCTCCTATTTTTAACCCACACTAAACACAAGGTTTCCAAAATAGACCCGAGCTCTAAACAAATGATTAATAGGGCACTTAGGTCTCCTCACTGACCAGCGAGTCCCTATTAACAGCCAATAACGGAGGCCCTCCGAGGTCAAAAGGTTTAAAGACTTTCTAATAAAAGTAACAGAGACATGGGGATGTGTTTTGCAGGAAAAAAAGTTGTGTCTCAGTTTGAAATGCTGACAAGTTAATAATCCCTTCTCAAATGGCCCTACCACAGTAAAATGGCCAGTTTGTTCTTACTTTTATTGCTATCATCTGTCAGTCACTCAAATCTTTCTCTTTTTTTTCCTGCTTCTTCGTAAGTGGACTGAAAGAGCTAAAACAGCTTTACAGTAATGTTCTCGCTGGGGCTTTATTCTCATTTCCCATTCTTTCTTCTCTTTTTTGGATGAATTTTGAATTCTTATTGTAGTTTTAGGCAGGAAACGCCTAATGGATTCCCAAAGAAGTATTCATGACATGGTAATGAGATTCAAATTCGTAAGACATTTTTTACCTGAAAAAAAAGACAGTTTGTGGCAGTGGCTTTGTCCTGTTTTCCACAGCTCAAGATTACAGTTTCCCAGTCACTCTACTTTCCCTAATGTCATTTTAAAATGTATTGGATGGAGACACAAAGCCAAAGAGTACTAAAATGTGAAAACAACTGAAAAATATGTTTGATTCACTTTCTGTCAAAACCACGCATCCTGGGGTTGATGAAGAGCATGTGGAAAGATGCACACATTATATTGTTTACTTTGAATCAGAATCAGAATAAGAATGTGTTGCTTAGGGTGTAAACCATCTGTTTTTCAAAACAAAACAATTACCATAATTACATATGAAATCTGATTAGACACATTGTGAAATTTAGCAATGTAAACACTAGATTACTTTTACCAAACGTGTTTTTCTACAAGCCTTAAAAATCATCAATTGTACATATGTATTAATTTGCTGCTGAGATACTCCAAAAGATATGCACTGTTTACTTCTGTTTGGAACGAAAAGACTTGAGGATAAGTTCCACAGATAAGGTTTAAGTTACGAATGGAGAGACAGATCAACACATTGTTGGTTATAGTCTTGTTGTGGGATTTGATGACAGTAAGATTGCTATGATTATATCAGATTTATCTTTTCAAACATTTCTCAAAAGTTGCAGATGTACTACTAAAAGCATGAAAGTACATACATGCAAGGGTTCATTGAATAGTGAATGGTTTCAAATCTACCTCAAGGCAAAAAGGAAACATGTTTTTTATGAGCTACAGACCATGTAATGTGCTGCAGAGAAAGATTTATAACCACTTGTATTGTGATATATCACTTTATGGGCGCACATAGCAGAATACTTTTCTAAAACATTTAAAAGTGGAGATAAAGGTTTTATTTTTCTACTGTCAGATTGACCAATTCCAAATGTATGTCCCCAATTTGGGTGGCCCTGTCCTAACCGTCTATGTTCCTAACCCACATCTGAATTCCTCCAAGAATCCCGTTTCTGTTTTGTACAATCTCAGCTTTTTTTTTTAGACCTTTCATTTGTGAGAAGCTGAATGTCTTGCTTAAGGACACATCAGCATGACACATGGCTGTTGATGGACATAGTGGCTAGAAACCTGCAACCACTTGATTATTACCATGTTACTTCCCCTCTAATTAAGATTGTTTCATGTGAGAGCCAAGAATGACGCCGGAGTTGTTCCAGTTAAGCTCAGTATTTGGAAGACGCAAGTTCTGAGATTGTGCAAAGACAAACCATTGTAAGCTTCACACTTGCCAAAGTGTGAGTTTTAAATAACATCAAAGTGTCACGAAAACCACACAGTGCACACTGCCCAGATAGCGCTGGACGAAAAATCTGTTTTGCATCGGACAAGAAGGTGACAAGAAGAGAAATGATCGGAGAAATTATCATGGTGAGGGCATTTTTATAAAATCATCATAATCCATCTAATATATAAGACAAAAAAGTTATTTGTATATTTATTTTGACTGTTTATGTTTCTTTCCTTCTTCTTGAATTGTGGAGTTCATCATCTTTAAAATAAACAGTATTTGTGCCAATACATAAAGCTCTTATGTCCTTTCTTCATCAGTCACATATTAGCAAAATAATGGAGTTCTCTCGATATACAAAGTCTCTGCTGTCTGTCTAACAACAAAACACTGCCTATTATAATCTACTTTCATTTCTCCAATCAGTAAGTTGTCAAACACAGTACTATCCTTAATCATCACACATAACATGCACTGCATTAAAGTGGCATTCTTGTAAACACCATATCTGTAATAGTGTGTGACAAGCCGCCTTTGTTTACAGCATAATAACTGGGTGTTTGAATAACTTCTCAATGACTTAAAGTAACCAGCCAGACTCACTCTGCTTCCATTCAGCCGTGCAGCCTGATAAACTGGACTGACAGAGTGGACTGCGGATTACACCAAACACTCGGGCTGAATGGACTTCTGAGGCATTTCACCTGCGGTCTCGAGACATGAGAGTGCATTTCCTGCGCACACATTGGCGGATGTAGTGTACATCCGTTTGCCTCATTATGCAAATGTTGACGTGTGCATTCATAAACATGGAAAGAAAGCTAAAATCAGCCCCACCCACACATGCATTTATTCGAAGCACCAGCTTTGCTTTCTTTGCGGACGCTCCCCTCTTTTCCATCTGCCAACCTCAACTTCAAGGCGGGCTGTCTTCTCCGTAGCTTCTGGATGAATCTGTTTAGTATCTTTCAATTCAGATGAAGAGCTACACTAACCATGCTTCAGGGCATCTGGGATGGGCCGGGGGCCTGGTGAAGCCCGGGAAGGGGTGGATGGGAGCTTTGAGATGGTCCAGACAGGCTCAAGCTCCTCTCTTCCACAACAACAAGGACCCACACTGAAGCACGCTCAGACCCTGCAACCCGAGAGGGCACAGGGGTCCTCCAGCCTGCCTGGTTTGGGATAAATGAACCCAGATGCTTCCCACAAATGCAGAGCAACCACGCTGAAGGAATGAGGGCGGGGGGAGTAGGTGGTAGAGGCAGAAAAAGTGGGGGCTTACCTCTTTTTTTTTCTTCCTCCCCTAGTTGAGGCAGTTATCTATCAGATTCCTGCGCTTTCTCATAACCACTGATCACAGAGGCCTCCGTGCAAGGAGCATTGTGGGAAATGATCAGAGGGTCATTTGTCTTTGAAGGAGAATGAGAGCAGCAGCAAATCTTTAAGTCTTTTCCTCTTCCTCTTCCTGTCAAGCTGCCACCTGGACTGAGAGAGAGGCAGCGAGAGAATGATGGTCGCATTCGTCTAAATGACTTAATTGAAGTTCGAATTGGCGCAGGAAGTTTTAGAATGTAACATGAATAGTGTGATTAAATGCCTTTGAAGGTTTTGTTGTATAGATGTGTTAGCTCCTCATCTTTTCAGCACACTTGATCAGAGACGCTAAGATGTCATTCTGCCATCTATAGAAAAACACCTGTCTCAGGAATAGTCTTGGAATGTTAGATTAGAAGATACAGATATCTGTAAAGAGAAAATCGTGCTACAGTCTGTTAGCTTAGATTAGCACAAGGACTGGAAACAGGGGGAATGAGCTAGCCTACTGTTCAAAGGTAACAACATTCAACTAGTTTTCATGACTAGCTCATCAACCTATCCCTATGAAAAGAAATAGCCTGGCAAATCACCCCTACAAAACCCCAATGTGTTGTTTTACACTACCTTTGAATAGAACCATGCTTGCTGTTTCCTGCTAGCAGTCTTTATGCCAAGCTAAGCTAACCAGCTGCTGTTTACTACTATTACTCAGGGGCTTAGCCGCTAGTAGTGAGGACCTTTTGTCAACAGGTGTTCCTCATTCGTGTTCTATAGAATCCTGACCACACAAGCATCTCCAAACTTTCATGTCTTGCAAATGAAAATGCAAGACATAAATTATCGACCCCATGTCAAGGCCAGTGAGTGTTTACAGGTTGTGCCACACAGAACCTTTATATTTTACTTGCTTGTCATTTGTAAATTCATTCAAACATGTGGTCCACCTGCAAAGTGCATATCTTCAGCCAGAAGTGGGTGGTGTAATAAAGAAACTAGCTTCATGAAAACATTTTACGCAGTGGCGCTTCAAAGCTCCTTTTCCTCTACAGACTGTGGCAATGTGTTTCTCACCAGGGACCTCAGGAGTAACCTGTGTCACTACCAATCTGCCAGCCTCTCCTGATGCCATCCAGATGCCCCATCCTGAAACACACACCGGCCTCTTTGTTTGCTCTACTCTAGGTTTAAGGCCCTTTTTTTTTTACCAAGTTGGACATGCACATATAACACATATACAGATGCACAAATGCCAAAAAAACACACTCTCAAACTAACATGATGTTCGGACACAATCAACCACACATGCACATACCCTCAAACCACCCCCTGTCTGAGGTAGATGCAGCAATGAAGAATAAACGACACATTTCCTATATCATTTCACTAAGTCTCGCCTGCTTTAGCTCACTCCTAACCTGCCTTGCCATGTCGGAAGAACAAGAGTTAAATTAGAGAGGACTACATTTCCTGAAATGAAATGACTGTCAACTTAACTTTGCTCCATCATTCCAGAGGAGAGCAAGAAAAATAACCCAGTCCTTCCTTTCTGTTTTTGCGTAACGAACAGCAAACAGAGTTTGAAATATCAAAGGCAACTGCGGTAAAAGGCATCGCTTGCAAATGAGTTAAGAAAGAGAGTTGAGCTGTTTCAGTCCGGCTTTGATCTCAGGGATTTGTAGCGAGGGGGCAACATGTAGCTCCTGTATATGTCATCATGACCATTAGGAAGTGCTGACATCTGATTAGGATGACAAAACAGCAAGCACCTGTGTGTGAGTGTGTGTGTTTCGTGCATTGGCAATGTCCGATGTTGAAAGTATTCATGTGCTTGCATCAATGTGATTTCCGAGCATTCGTGTGTACGCTTTGCATGGGTACATTTTTGCACATTTGGGTGTATTTGGAAGAGTGTGCATTTTTGTTTTTCTTCTTCCACATCTGTGAGTGTGTGAGGATGAGAGAGTGCATGCCTGTGTGGTGTGCTGGCTGGCTGTCCTGCCTCGAGGGGAGATAAATGGCTGAGTGTTGTTGTTGTCCAGAGAGCAGACACTCTGACAGCCGCTCACACATGATTAATTGTTTCCTTGTTAGGACTGGGACCAGTTGACTGTGGCTGGGCCAAGGCCTCCCACCCAGATTTACCAATGTGTGTGTGTGTGTGTGTGTGTGTGTGTGTGTGTGTGTGTGTGTGTGTGTGTGTGTGTGTGTGTATGTGTGCAATGTGTGTGTGTGTGTGTGTGTGTGTGTGTGTGTGTGTGTGTGTGTGTGTGTGTGTGTGTGTGTGTGTGTGTGTGTGTGTGTGTGTGTGTGTGGACAAGAGAGTTAGAGAGTGATGAAAGGCAGCGAGGAGAGAGAAAGTTATATCCTATTTTTTTGCCTGTCATTGTACTCTCTTTTAGAACATGTGCTATTGTTTTGAAACAGGCCACACAGTGAAGTGGTGAAGTTATTTTGGTTGAATGTGGTGAATAAGACCGATGTGAACTGAGGGGACGATTTGTCCTGCAACCTTTTAATGTTCACTTGAATTAGGTTTTGCAATTTGAAATGTCTTTAATGGACTTCCTTCCTGCAATTGTTTCCCTCTCCTGTGTGGTTGCGATGCAGGTAGGCTACTGCAACATGTAATTAACCATTCTCTAATTACTTGACCCAAGTGGAAGAAGCTCTAGCGATTGCCTTGAATCATGGCTGCACATTGATTTCTCATAGGTCACCACTGTTCAGGTTGATCTACAGTGACGATGGGTTTCATGGGAATGCATGAGTGAGCCTGATGATTGATTAATTACAATTATCAGAGGCCTGATAATTCACCAGAGATGATAATAACATCAAGTGTGCTTTACTGCTCTGGCGGAAAAAGCCTCTACGGTGTCTAAATTGTCGCCCCTATTAATTTATCTTCCTTCACTGTCCAATGCTTTTAAGTGCAGCAGGACAGGTGGATAGCTGTGTGTTCAAATATTGGAAGTTTAAGGAGGGGAAGGGGTTACAATTCTGGAGTAAAAATAAAAAACAAACACCCTAATTGCCAGGTATCATGGGTGTACGGGAAGGAAACGCAACAGGGGGGTGTTGTTGCCACAGACGTCACAGTTAAAAACACGCTGCCATCCTTGCAGGGCCGTTCGGCTCCGTTGCACATTGAGGTTTAATGATGGCATGAGAATGACTCACATGCAACAGTGATTCACTTTACATTAGACCCTTAATCAAAGCAGATATTATCCCTCCTTTGTGTTGATAAAAGTACAGGACTCCACTAAGACTTGTGTTAAATAGATGCAAAACATTTACTCAGCGAGGATTTCTACTTCACTAATGTGTTTTATTTCACAGCGTAGGCCAGTTGTGGCTACTATACCTGGTTGGATTAATGTGGTTGTATTCATATGTTGATGTCTGCATGTAGATTTATCTGTGTGATTGTTTTTGAGATGGAGACTTTGTTATGGTGCTGCATATCAATTCATGCTTTTACATGTGCTGTATCTGAAAAAAAAAAACATAACACATGACCATCGCATGGTCTGTATTTTTGCTCTGGTCTAAACTCAATGTATCCAATATATAGTTTATGCTTTGCAGGGCAGTACAAAGTATATACATTCTCAGTTTTTTTACCAACGTGAAATTATGCATTAACGTGTCAAAGACCTGCGAGATGGATCATGTCATAAACTGCACGCCTGAAATGTGGCACTCATAATCCATCCTGACATCAAACCAAAGCCTTGTGTTTTCATAGTGACTCAACCACCAGGGATGGCGTTAAACTGAAACATACCCATCTGTTTCTTTTTGTGTGCCAACATGTCACATTGGGTTAAAATACAGTCAGGTTTAAGTGGCAGTGATAGTGCAGCGTGATCCCATACTGTCTTAAATATCCAGTGTCATGTCCACATGGCTTTATCCTCATTTTTTTTGCTGAACTGTGATGACTCAAATAAAAAAAGAATTCCCAGCATGAAATAAAACCAAGATATTGTATCTGTGTAGCTAGGTGGTTTGTGGTTGTTTCTGTCAGCAGGATTATGAAAGAACTACTGGACAGGTCTTTAATGAAACTTGGTGAAATGGAGTAGCATGGGTCAGTGAAGAACATATTCAATATTGGAGTAGATCGGTAATTTGGCCTTAAGACACTTTTCTTATGGAAATGGCCATAGCTAATGTCCCGAGTACCCTTATTTTTTCTATTGTTGTCCTTGATGGGAAGATAGCAATGATGCAATAGGCTACTTTAAACGTCATAATCTGAGAAATCAACATTATTAATACCTTAAAAAGCGTCAATAAAACTAAAAGATACAATATGTTATATCCAAAGCTTCAGGCATAATATCCTTTTATTCTGATCCTATTTGAAAGGCTTTTTAAAAAAAGACTATCTATTATTATGTTTACTTCACTTCCACATGATATTATAGGTACGTTTTTTTATGATGCATATTCTGGATTTCGTCTTAGAAAATAGAAAGGGGAGAACCATTCAAAACAACACAGGATCATTTTGATGAGGATGAATGGAGCTGGAAAAGTAGCCTGTGGTCAATCCATACTGGTTAATTGAGGCAGTTAGGGTAGAAGCGACTTAAAAGCCCCAGTCCTCCTTGACAATGATGGCTGTCCTATAAGGGACCCTCAGTAGGGCCCTCAGGTCTTTTGATGGGGCATTCGCCAGCGTCCTTTGGGGCTGTCTCACCCCCCACAATAAACAGGCAGCCCTTTGTCGACGAGAGAAGGGGGGTCTGAAGGGTTGCTCCTCGTTATTATTTTCTAAAGTAATTATACCTTATTATCTATGTTTACTTTAGCGGGGGTGCGAGCGTGCAGGTGTGGGCCATTCGGCTGTGGGTTGGCAGTCTCAGTGGTGAACGCACCCCGAGTGTCTTTTTTTTTTTTTTTTTTAACTCTCTCCCCTCCATCTTTACTTGGAGGTTTTGGGGGGTTTTAGCACTATTGTAGCCCTGCCGCTAATTTCCTCCCAACAAAAGAAATGTGCAATTACAGCTATTATAGTAGCAGCTGCATGCTTCCTAGCTGTGCAGAGACAGCTTCGTCTTTTCCCTGGCTCAGTGGTGAACGGATTGGAGAGGGGAGAAGCAGAGAGAGCAAGGCCTGCAGCGGGGAGGAGAGTTCGAATGGTCACAGTAGCTTCCAGTGTTTGCAGGAAAGAGGAAAATATAGCCTGGGAGGCTGGTGTGTTCCCTCAGTGTAGACACAGCAGGGACTCTCGCCCACAAGCCTGTGGGTCTTGAGAACAATGGATCTGCCATCTCCCAACATGAAGTGTTATGAAATTGTCTTCGCCACAGTTCCATTGGCTGCTCTCTCGCATGGAGTCATGTGGTCTCAGAACTGCGTGGGCCGGGGGAAAAACGATTTGCAAATAAGAAAATGCTTTTTGAAAAATCTAGCCTCACATAAAGAGCAGAATCTGTTTATAGGATTTGCGGCATCCAGTAGTTACCATATAGACTGACCCCGAATGTAATGAGTTGAAAGTAATACACTCGGCTTACTGTATGAAGACTAAACATTGTCAACGCTTACACAAAGACAACTTTTTAAAAAAAGTTATCCATTGTTTAAAATGTTAACAACAAAAGCTTTCAATCATGTTATTGGCAGATTATTCTTCAGGCGTCTGTAAGTCAATATGAGCCTCAGGGAGCCTCTTCGAACATGTCATGGGGAATCATGTGGGTCACAAAGGAACAACAAAAATGCTTGCACAAATTAAATAAACGATTAAATGGGATCAAAGAAGAACTAGTGCAGAGAAACTGAAAAGCTGGCGTCCTGTGTGAGGTTGAAATCTGAGGGCCCATCGAGGCCCTCATGGCGTCAAACACAAGGGACCAATCTCATGCTCTCAGCACAAACAAAATGGTCACAGGTCCTCCTCTGTTGCTCTCACTTACCAATTGTCTCACTTCACCGACTTCCCAACACTTAGAATAATCATCTGGCCCAGGGCCCTTAGTTTCAAGGGCATAAACAGATCTGAGGATCACCTATGTTGGAGTCAGAGCTCTTTTAGTTCACTTCATGAGCATGTGACCTTGCTCGATTTCCCGCAGCCCTTGCCAACAAAATATTTGTTTTCTTTATTGACATGTATATCAGCAGCAGCTGGAGCATTGTCTTTTCAATCATAATATGGGCCCAGGAGAGCTGTTTGGCTGTGCTATGCAGCTGATTGAGATAATAACTAGTAGTAAACAAGGATTTTTTTGCATTTTTCCAGAAGAGAATGAGACTGTCAGATGCTTGTCATCCTGCTTTCAGTAGCCAACAGTTAAACGCTTGACCTGAGCAACAGATTTCCACTTCCACCTTGTCCAGCCTTTAATGCCAAAATCTGAGTGCAACACTTTGAAGTGCTGAATAACTCTTTCCAAATGTATACAGGTGCAAAGCAGTCAATTGTGCGGGTTAATCAGACCATAAGAGGAAACAAAGAAAAACAACTAGGAGTGGCCACCCACAGGCAGAAGGCAGTGGTGAGGAAATTATTCAAAATGTGGCTTCAATATAATAAAGCCCTCTTACAGTCAAACTTTAATTGATTTAACATCTTTGATTATAACATGTCATAAAAACCATTACACTTTTGTTGCATCAACAGTTTAAAAGATCTGTAATGTAGAAACTGGAGTATCACCCTGGTGTTGAAGCCTTCAGAAACAGGATGTAATGAAGGATAAGCAGAAACAGAGCGTGGCTTCATTCACAGGATAATGATGGCTTTTCTTATGGAAGTAGTTGCTGGTAAAATAATCTTCACACACTGAATACATTTGTCATTTGTGTTATTGTTTGAAGAATTTTGGTTGCATCAAGATTATGTTTTTCTTGGTTCAAAAAAGGGATGCTCAATTTCTAAAAATTCCCAGGAAAGGTTGATTGTATTTTAAAGGTTTAAAGTCTCTCATTCTATATACAGTATTTATTACATTTTTACTTGATTACGGACTTGACTTTGATTTCCCGCAGTGTATGAACACACAGCATGACTTTCTGATCGTGTGTTCTGAAAATAAACTCAAAGTAATTTGTTACTACATGGAAAAAATACATTTTCAATGAATACAATTACAAAAACTAAGTAAATATAATACCAGAGAGAAAGTATTTAGTCAACTTTGCACTTCTCGAGGCAGAGGATGAATGTTGTTTTCAGCATGAAAGCCTCCGTCTTACTGGCATCTATTTCAGCTCATTAGGACCCTGGGACTGAGAGTCGACAAAACACTGAGAGAAATCATTTTGCCGGGGGAGTGTGGCGGGGATAAATTGGCCTCTGGTTCAGTACGAGAGTCCCCGCTGTGCCAAGCGGAAGAGAAGGGCCTGGCTGGCAGTAGGGGCAGGCCCAGGCAAGGCAGGCTGGGGGCCCCATGCTGAGACCCCCTCCCCGCCTCTGACAAATACGGCAGTGGATAATCTCTCCTTCAGGGACTCGGCCCAGCGCTGTGGGGCTGAGAAGGGAAGGGGTCTGTTATACAGGAACTGCCTCTGTGTGACGATCAGGCACCACAAACACACTTACACACACTTGTTTGCATTGTGTGTACTTCCACTGCACACAGATTATGTACATCTCCATTTACCCCTCTTCCTGTCACGCTGACATCCCTTTGACAGTTTTAATAAACAGAGCCTAATATAAAAGTATGGTTGCTACAAAATGATCACAAATATCTCTGATGAATTCTGATGTGCACTTGAACTCGAGTAAAATCATGCAAAAATAAATGCAGTTCAAAATAAATGCACATTGTGTCAGAGGGCAATAACAAGCCGCCCATTACAGGTAGACCGTGTTGACTTGGCAGGTGTGCTTCGGAGATCAACAGCTCTTGATAGATATTCAAGCCAAACAATGAGATATCTTTCATACAGAAACTAATAACTGCATGGATGGATTTAGTTTCTACATGAAAGAAAAAGAGCAGTGCAAGGAAACATGAGGTGAAACGGGAGGACGAAGGCTTGATTTTCTGGTAGTAACCATTCCAGCATCAGTTACATTTAGCCATTAGTAATGCGCCGTGAAAGTATGAAAGCATTTATTGGGTATTAATTTACAGATACTATTTTTCAGCAATGTTTCTGTGATTGCTAAAGAAATGGAATTCAGTTTTTCCATATTAGACCAGTGCAGCACCAGATTAGAATCTATATTAATAACCTAAATATATGTTAAAATAAGCAAAAGTATAAACTATAAATGTCATGAACGATCAGTAAAAACACTGAAAGGGAACTTATTTCTCCAAACACTTTACTTCCATCAGCATTTCTTACAAAAAAAAGAAACAAATTAACATCATCAACGGTCTTCCGGTAGTGTGGGGTCGACCAGTAATAATCAAATATAAATGTCCATATCCAATGTCATCGTAGACTGGCTCGTCAGCCTCTAAGACGTCTCCATCTTGTAACCATGTTTTTCCAGCTCCGCTCTGCAGGGAGTAAAAGAAAAACAGAAAGATCAAGTCAGATGATTACAGGTGGGCGGTGGAGGCATAAGTACCCTCTGCTATTGATTTTAAGAACCATTAAGAGATGGGAGTGAAAAAATATAGAAATATTGCATAATGTGTGCGGCTATAGATTTGATGATTACATATATATGTATATGGCAGCTGTGCCCTTTAACTGTAATGATATCTTTAAGAAACAGCTTAATAGCATCATAATTGGACAACATAAAACAACAGCATATTACTGTCTAAAGAGTACTCAAATAAAAAACAGAGCAGCCACTTATCCATCAACAGTTATTGATTATCCAATAAATGTGAGTGTAAACATGACGGATCAAATGATATCTTTGATGATGTGTGTTTCAAGGTGTTTATAGCTCAACTTCAGATACAAGTGAAACATGCAGCCGTCGACTAACTACCTAAGATTTAAGGAGGAGCTGTGTGTTGACTGCCAAGTAAGACACAGAGAGTGCAAACACACCATTTGTTTCAAGCTATTTCCAAATTGAAGCTGCATGGATTCGATTAACGACGAATAATGTTCAAAGAGAAATCTGCAGTAAGAAGCTTTTTAAACTAGAGATGCACCGATTGCAATTTCTCTAACAGATTCTGACCTGCCTTTTTTTGCAGATTCAAATGACTTCCCCTTAACAACTTAAATTGAAAACATTCACCAACATTGTTGTAACTTTTCTTTAATGGAAAATGTTAAGTAAATGATGTCTAAAGAATTGCAGTATAACCATCTTTATATGAAATGTTTTAATTTTCCATTAGAAAATAGATGAAACAGATCTTTACCAAAAAAACACACCTGAAGTCAATTAAATCCTAACTTCCACACTGACCTGCATGCCTTCTGTATGTTGCTGTCTTTAGAGAGATGGCCAGAAACTCGCAATTGTTTTTGTCAGTTTACATCTCTCCTATTGCAATATCAGAAGGTGCCCTTCACACTGTTGCTGCTGTAGTTTTGCTGTTGTCATGTTTTTCGACTATATTTTGTAGAACTAGGCTACAGCTACCTTTGGTTATGTAACCCTGTGTTGCATGACATTTTGTTTTTCCGACCTGCTGTTCTAGATACAACTGACAATCTATGAGGGGATGTGAGCTAAACATTGTGAAATGTATTTTACCTCAATTGATTGGAGAAATCATCCTCTACGTTGTCATCATCCCAGTTGTCTTCCCAAACATGTGCATCTTCATCTTCCTCCAGCCCGGTCCAATCTAGGAATTATAGAGTAGGAAATTACAAACATAGTACTGATGACAAACCCTCAATTGTAGACAACAAAGGATTTAAAAACCACATAGGTGCTATTGAGAATAAACGTCCACCTCACTAGCTTTGGCTCACTGTTTACCTGAACGGCTAACGCTTGCTAGTTAGCATTGCCTTGAGCAATGGAGCTAATGCATAGACTCTAGCTGAATAACAAGTGAATGTTAAATAATAGAAGCACAATGACTGTAAGATAGGAGGACAGTGAGCTCTATGTGTCGACAAATTCACTAAACGTATAAGTAAGATAAGTGTTATGACTGTGTTGCGTATAACAAGAAAGTTAGCTACCGGCTAGCTAATGCTAACATAGCTAGGCTAGCTGAGTCACTGTTGCAGGGCGCAGCAGCGAGCAATAACAGATACACATGGCCAGTAAAAGAGAAAACAAAACAATCATGATTTAGAATATTATCATTATAAACTTACCCTCGGCTGGGAATTCTTCAAACTCATCATCCTCCTCCAGTAAGCCCAGGTCCACGGTCTGTTTCTTGTCTGACATGTTAGCAGTGTTGACGGTGTGTTTCTGTTAACGAGCGGCTCTCTGTGTGAGGAAAAAGAAGCTCGAGGGTGTCCACAGCGGCTGCGCAGGAGAGCGCAGCAACTCACCATGCTTTACGGCAAGGCATGAGAAGGTAAGTTAAGGTTAGCACATTCTGTTGTATTTATTCACCATATTTCATTAAAACTACAATTAAAATGTCATTTACTTTAATATGCATGTGCACCTACCCTGACTTAGTACAAAATAACGCATTCCCTGCACAGAGAGCATTAACAAATACAGACACAAATACTGTAAGTTGTCATAAGAAATAAGTTGATAACATGGTGGAGGGCAATACAGAAGTCTTACCTAGTTGAGATAAATACATGAACCATTAGTTATTAAAAATGAACATGGCATAGAAATTACTTTTTAATGTATTTTGGTTATAAAATACCTTTTTAGACATTTAGACCTATGTTAGCATTAAGACCTTTACATTTTTTAGTCTAAAATAATCAATGTAGCTTGATCAGTGTGTTGCAAAGACAAAGTTACTTGTATCTATTCAATAGTTAAATAAGTCAGTAGCCTGACACCGTTTAATGGCTTGTCGTCCTGTAGATGCACATTAAAATAAGTGAAACAGAAGTCAATGGTGTCTATTGTTGTGACATATTGCATTAGTATTTGCAAAATGTATAGTCCACATAGTTGTGGTGTCTTTGGAATTTCAATAGGTAGCCTATGCTGCTACATAGTGTAGCATCAGCTAATTTAGCAGGTACATAAGATGTGTTTCAATTAATAAAATAAGATTCTCCTTTTCCCCTCTTTTTTTAATTTTAGCACTAGCAAAGTGGAAATGAATGTGCAGATGGGTGTCATTGATGTAATGTTGTCTTTTGGTTTATCGGGTGGAAATGAATATTTCTTACATAATTAAGTTTCAGATTATTCTGAGTAATTTCAATATGCACAGATGTTAATGGACTGGCTCTACATTCATCATTGCATGTCAAACTCATAACAGCGTGGCACCTTAATTAAAGATGTGAAGAGCAAAAAAGCGTAAAAGATTTTTAGATGAATTTGATTTGATGTGAACTTTAAAACATCTTGCATAAATGGGTTTAATGGATTGGATATCATTTGGACTGTCTTGGCTTGTACTGTTTTGTTTATTACTTTCCTTCTATTGGATAAAGATGATATAAAAAGCATGCAGATAAAAATAGGGCTACTGTAAAGCATGCATTTGTTTGCTTATGCGTAATTATGATGCTTTAATGGTTTTCAATAAAAGTGGGTTGACATTTAAAGAGCAAAGCTTATGATACTAAAACAGAAAACTATTTCTTACTGCCCCCCCAAAGTGTTTCATTGTATATTGCAATCACTCCCAAACACACACTCTCTCTCCCTCACCACCACAAAAGCCTTGTACAATTCTCTTTCCTCAAAACATATGCACACAAGTCAGTCACATTTCGGCAAAGATCTTTCGTTTCGGAACAAATGCACATTGTAACTCATGTGGCCTGCTCAAATAATGAAGCGGCAGCCACAGCTTAGGATGTATTTTAGATAAATGAGAGCGCACATTTACCACAAAACCACTCGCACCACAATGAAAATTGCTCTGCAGCTGTCATATGTTGACAGATGGAGCAAACCTCAACTTAGGTTCTACGTACTTATTCTATTTTCAAATTATTTTGTAATCATCCTAAGCCTTTACACATGACAATGCCACAACATTTGGAGGAAAGAGGAACATACATGGATAAAGAGTGCAGGAAGTCAATGCCACAGTGTTCAAATGTTCTGATTCCAATTAGGCATATATGCATGCTCAAAACAACAGGTTTAAGTAATTACAGAATATTTAAAACATGTCTGCAAACAAATCAGAATAAATAAAGTAACATTTCTGAATGAATTTTAATTAATACATTAATACTGTTAAGGCTGCAAAAAACAGTTATTTTCTAACTAAATTGCCAATTGTTTTAAACTCGGGAAATATAATACTTATAATATACCTACCTCAATGACCTTAATAATGTATTTTGTTGCTGTGCGTAATATTTAGCCTGATTATAAATCGATATAGAAAATAGCTGCAACCAAGGCCTTATTTCTAACCGAATAATTTTGTTTAAGAGACTATAGGATTAAAATGATGGTTGTGATAACGTTTTTATCAGCTATAAAATGACAGAGAGGTAATTTAATTTACATCTTCAGGTAGAGTTGATTATGAATAATAGTCTTCCTAGCTGATTCTGTTTCCCTTGTCACTCAGTCCCAGGCACAGGTGAAGTCCTGGGAAGTGGTTCCTGCGTCCACCCAGCATACCTGAGACTGCAGTTACACCGCGCCTGGCGCCTGGAGTCTCTGCTCAGGTAAAATAGGGAGGGGGTGTGGGGGTCACATAAGGGAAATACAACATGGCCACCGCAGACAGACTCCACTGCAACTTACGTCTGAGTAGCAGCATCACATTTCTGTCCTTTCACAAAGCCCTCTGGGAAAGGACAGGTCGGCAGCCGCTGTAAGTACACTGAGAGAGACAGACAGGGCAGATAGAGGAAGACTCCAGCTGAAGCCTGCCTGGTCTGTCTGACAATCTAACCCCCCCCCCCC
>NW_011334144.1:114208-130533 GCF_000735185.1 Notothenia coriiceps
TACGTTATAATAGTGTGTGTGTGTGTGTGTGTGTGTGTGTGTGTGTGTGTGTGTGTGTGTGTGTGTGTGTGTGTGTGTGTGTGTGTGTGTGTGTGTGTGTGTGTGTGTGTGTGTCACCAAATAATCCAGATCACCTCCAAGAGATAACACACAAGACCTCTTCTTCCACTTGTCAGAAAGTGACAATACATTGGAAGAATGCAGGCTGTCTCAACTAGCCGTATACTCGCTCTGCCTGTGGACACTTTGTCTAGAACCCCCCTACCAACAATTAAACTTCCTATCTTCTTTTTCCCTGCCACAAAATGGAGGCTTCCTACTTTGTTGCCGCACAAAACTGAGCATGTGCATACCTTAGAAAGCTTAATTTAGTTGTTAAAAAGCTGTGAAGTATTAAGACAAGAAAGTAACAGGAAATATGAGCTCAAAGAAATGCCTTAAGACATACAAGAAAGTGATCATCGTGTATTAAGGGGACTTAACCAGCCAATTAATGAGGCAAATCCAAGAAAAAACATGTAAGCTTCTCTCCTAGGAAATCTGCGGAGAGAGCGATAGGCTTCCAGGATATGTCTGTCAAGATCCTGTATTAAATGTAATCCCAGCCAGTCAGTAAGTCTACTCCATTGTGTGTTGTGTGGAAACCCAGTCCCTCTGTTCATATACATACATACATCCACTGGAGAACATTGCAAATTGATTATTTCAAACTTGGTAATACAATTCCCATATGTGTCAAATTAACATAAAAAAATATATTTTTATGTTTGTTTTGCATCGCAGAGACTTTTTTCTGGGGGTCCTATTCATTGAGATGTCTGTCATGACGTATTTAAGTTTCATATTTTCCCCCTGTCCGTCTTGAAAAGCTCTGTCATCTTGGGCTTGAGGTACAGTTTGCCAAGAGGCTAATGGCCCTTTATGACAGTACAATCTGATGCCTGTGCCGGCTAGCCTCCAGGTAATCCTGTCCACCTCGGCGGCTTAGCCCTGCTCGGGCTTAAGTTGCATATTTTGTTTTTATCAGGAAACTGCTGATAAATGCTATCAGCGAGGGAGAAATGAAATATGGGGGGTCTAGCTCCATTTTGCCTGAGCCCCTAGTTGAAATCTAGAGTTGGGGAACAATGACACCTCTATTGGTGGAGCTAGACTGTCTATATAGGGTTGAAATAAACACCATATGACTCCAAATAGTTATTTTCAAGTTCTGTTTAATATTGTTACCAACACTGAGATGGTACAAATTCAACTCACAGGCTTTTTAGAAACCATTTTAGATTTAACTTTGCATAAATGCATGATAATCCTGCCGCTCAACACTTCACTCACAATTGTAGCAGCTGTACTTTTAGACCCCCAAAATATCATTTAATAAAATTATTAAATTACATGCTAATTTATTTCCAGTAATGTGCGCTAATAGTGTGCTACCTCTGTGTCCATGGTCCAATGCCATGGACCTATACTGTACATGAAAAGCACTCACACACTCTTACCATAGGTGACAACCCCCTCTATGAAAAGCACTCTTATTGGAAGTACCCATTATCTGCAAAGTCTATCTTCATGCTGACACAAAGTCATTAGCTTAAGCTGTCCTCTTTGTAAAATCATTGTTAATTTCTTTGGCAATTGTGCATGGTGATTTGACACATACTTTCATTGAGTGCTTCAAATAAATTACAGGTAAATTAAATAATGGAACCAACAGATATCAAATATTACACAGCACATATATCCAATTGACTGGGCTCTAGGATTCCTGTTGAAATTTAAAAAAATTGTAATATGGTTAACATTTTCTGTATTTAGGACTAAAAGGTAAAAAGATACATGTCCCTATTGAGCCTCTGCTAACGTAGGCCTAAAGTGCATCTATTGTGCTTTGACATGTCCAAAGATCGGCTCTACAAAAGGGCTTTGTGAGAGATGACACAAGTCACATGTCCATGAAACATGCTGGTTACCTTTCTTAAATGTTTGCTTGAAAAATATGTTGCTTTTTCCCAGTGTGCCGTTCAAATATGCCTTCCCTTTACCACACTTTATACTTTTTTGTGTGGGCTTGATATTTTTATGAGAATTATTACATATTGATTGTATCCTCCATATTTATCATTACCCATGTGTCTCTTTCCTCCCGTTTTCTCCCTCTTTTCCTCTCACCAGTCATTTGCTATTTCTATATACTGCACGCAGAAACAGAAACACCTCCCCCTCTCTCTAGTTATAGTCATGGTATATCAAAGTGTGTGTATCCCCCTGTGTGTTCAGTGACTGAGTGACAAGACCTGCTCTGCTCCTCTCTGACACCTGTCAGAGCCTCGTCCGTCGTCTGTGTGCAGAGATGGAAATGAGCAGGAGTGACACAACATGCCAGAGGTGACGGTGACGGCTCACTTCTCTCCCCCGGCTTCTGAATCAGTTGCACAGCTCGCAGCTCGTTGGATGGCTCGGGAACAATAATTATCCACTCTGAAACTTTCAGATGAACCTTATTTGTGATGCAGTGATGTCACACTCACTTTGACATTTGAGTTGTGATGCTAGGGATGTGGTGCCATGGTTATTGACTGTCAACACATGTTCAACTGCAAATAAGTTTGGAAATTATGTTGCCAGATCTATATGTCGATATTGCATACAAGCCTATAGACCTTAAAGCCAGATTATGTGACTTTAAAAGGAAAATATACTCTTCCTTTTACAAATTAAAAGCTGTTTTCAATAAATTGCTCAATTCAATGCTCTCTATTTAAGCCTTATTTGGTCTGGTTTGACCTGTATCATATGGTAGTGAATGTTGTTGAAGATCAGTCTGCTGACTTATTACTCTTGTTTGCTTTTCTATGCTACTGTAACATTTAGGGAGGGTCATTTGTATGTGAACTCTCGCATTTAGTGATTATAGAGAACTCCTAATAATGGCGAAGCTGTAACATGCAAGTACCTATACCTTTCTGCCCCGCACAGACGAGACAATACAAACAGTAGTTTAGCATTTAGCCTTATCCTAAATGTGTAGCTGCAGTTGCTGCTGTGCATTGCATCTACATTGATAGGTGATACCCACAGCACATTGATCCAGCTGCAACTGTAGTGTAATCCAACTCTTTTCATTGTTGATTTGCCATAATCTCTCACTGACTAACCCTCCACAATTTGGTTGTGCTGAATTCCGTGAGCTTAATCCCCAACATGTGGCCGTTCCTAGCCCCGGAAAAGTCTGTGATTGGTCTGATTGATAAATGAAGCCCTCCTTATGCTTTTGGGCGTCCGTTCGAAGGGGGCCTCTGTGGGTCTGGACTATGTCCAGGAAACCTGGGACAGCCACTTATTAAGTAGTTAGACCCTCATGACGAGGGCTGTAGACAGGGACCGCTGGTGGTCACCTGGGCTTGGATTTAGCTTTGGCATCCCTCAGCCATCAGTCAGGTCTGCAGGTCTGACTGGTTTCAGGTTGTGAATGGGACACAATCCTCTCTTCTGCAATGAGGTCAAGGGTTGTGTGTTTGTTCAGCCTGGTCAGGTACAAATATGTAATTATTAGTGCTTTATCAAAACAAACTACCATCCTTTGTTGTTTGAATTAGCATGTTAACTATCCAACTTTGAGTAAGACAAAATAAAGTCTTAACATTTTAATTAAGTATTTTCAGTCCTTGTTAACCCCTTTTTATGTAAATTCAAATCCCCTCACAGGTATTCTTATTCGTACTGGGGAAAGTTAATGATAAAACAGAGAGGACGACATGCAAGAGTAGACATTCAACACCCCCCCCTTTGGTAAAGTCATTAATGTTTCTAAATTGTTTCTTCCCCTTCAATGCATTTTTAAACAAAGATGCACAGTGTGTGTGTTCATTGTCAAGTTTCAAGGAGAAAACTGAAAATAAACATTTTAAATTAAGCATAAAAGAAAGGCTTTACTCCAAATATGTAGGACTAATTTAATGTTTCCTTAGTCTGGTTCTCACTTACACACTACAAAAATTGTTGTTTGCGACATGCATGATTTATCATTTATTCCATATATTTTGCAAGGGTTTTAATGATGCAGATCAATCCTCACAACATGAAAAAATGCAACAGTTCCTTCCTACATACTTTGCCATTTAATGGTAAACATCAGTTAAGTCCATGCAAGTATAAAACCAAAAATGTTTTGGATGACCCATGTTGGTCGGCCAATGCTGTGGTGCTCAGGATCGGAGCAAAGCACCCTGGGTAGAGCCCAGATGAAACACTTGGAGGTGAAAGGGAAAGTGGTGATTTGTCATTAAGACTTTTCAAAGAAAGGTCAATGCCAAGGGTCCAATTTATGCTTGTTATAATTTCACTCCAATCGCTCCCCCATGCCCCTAAACACATTCTTCTTCCATGTATCCAAAGAACACCACACAAGCTGCAACTGGCTGTATGTCATTAAATTCCAATCTACCACATTCCTCACAATGCCAGAAATGTTTTCATAATGTTGTTATAAATTATCCTATTGAATTTGTACATATCAATTGTTGTAAGCAGTCTCTGTTGAGTGTGATGGAATCCAGTTCAGCAGCATTTATAGCACCATTGTTTGTCATGTAATATATTTGGCAACTGCCTCGCACTGTAATCGACTTTGGCTTTTGGTCGGCGCTGTTTCTGCGCTCATTAATACGGAGAGAAGGTGAGGAAAGCCTTTTTCAACATGACTGCCAGGTACAGTTTCTCTTGGCCCGTGTGGCTTTTGTAAAACATACTCTCATAAAACCGAAATCAAACGCTCCAGTTCTTGAATGGGATGTTGGAAAATTATTTACAGGCAAATAAAGTTGCGTGCGACCATGTAAAAAGCAGCCAATGTTTTGGTACATGGTTCTGTTTAGCAGAAATCATTTTCACTCCGACATCTTGGAGTGTCGCCAGTGATTTGCTGCAGACTTGTTAATCCTTTGCACACACTTGAAAGTTGATCATCTGAATTCAACACAGCTCCCCGCAGATGGAAACAACATGATTGGTGTTGTGTATGTGCACAGTTGCATGTAGTTTCTTGTCTGTAGTGAACTGTATTTCGTTGTTTTAGTACTTGTACTCTGTGCCATAACAATAAAGTTTAATCTAATCTAGCGGGAGATACATTGCCATTTCATTAAAAGTATTCAGATGAGGCGTGCTGCTTGATACCTTCCTGCCCGCACACACAGACACAGATGTGCATCATCACTGGGTGATTGTTGGTGACCTTGGCTGATTGAACTTGCAGAGGGCAGCCAGTCTTGCAGCTGGGGCCGCTGTCTGGCTGGCCAGGGCAGTGGGGTGCTGAGGGGAGAAATGGTAGCGTGACTGTGAGGGACTGCCGAACAGCCATATCATGACCCCGGCATACACACTCCCAAGTCTGCGCACTGTGCTGCACTTGTTTCCCCGGCAGAGACAAAAGAGCAAGGAACTTCCCCAGACCTTCATTTGGGGTTGTTTGGACAACTCTAAGGCCCCCACAGTGCCCCCAGGGGCCTCTCAGCTGGCCCGGAGAGAGCGACCAAGTAATAAGGCAAAGCAGTGAACACTGAGCAATTAAGAGGGGCAGAGTGTGTGTGGAAGTGTGTGTGTGTGTGGAAGTGTGTGTGTTAGGAGCTATAAAGTGAAGAGGAATCTATGACATCATTGTTACAGGGAATTTATAAAAGCCATTTGTGACATGTATAGCTGCTAGTTCAGATTTCCTATGATAATGGTCAGTCATTCAACCCGAAAAGTGTCTCCTTTTTTGCATATGAGTTGATGACATTCAATACGGTATAAATCTTGACTCTCCTTGATATGGACCATGTCTATGGATTTTATAATCACATAAAGTCTGTTCTACTCTATTATTATCGCTCAAGTCAACAGGAAACATGCATAAAATCTAATATGTCCATAGTTTATAGCCATAACCAATGTTTATAGAACAATGACTCATGCTTTCTCCATTGGATGTTTATTTGTTTGTTTATTTGTCGGTCATATATTTTGGTGGATAATAACCTACCTCAGCGAACCACATAAAGTAAAAGGGGAAACATTTGTAATGGCAATTGCGCAGCTTACTTTTCCAGCACAAGAAATGGCAAAAAACTGTAAATAAAACAAGCTGTGAAAAGAAACAAAACCTTAATTTAGGAGAAACCCAAGTAAGCTCGTCTACATGTGATTATCAGCCTTTTATGGAGCAACAGAAAGAAAACAATTGCGAAGTTTTTGGTAAAGAGGCTTTTGTGAGTTAAGATGCCGAGGCTTCAAGGATGTAGTTGAAAGGGCGAGTCAAAAAGTCATCAAAAGAGGTTTTTAGCAAGGGCAGTGAAGAAAGAAGAAAGGTTTGGGTGTAGTTACATGAACGCAACTTGGCCTCGTCGGATGACAAATTGTCCGGCAGTGGGACAGGACGGTTCAGCCAGCTGGTTGGCCCCATTGGCGGGTTGATTGATGGTGTTGATGTTCTAAATCGGCCGCCAACACACCAAGTACAGGACTCGTAATAGCGCAGCTTTAGATTGGCCCTGTAGATAGCAGGAAGTGGATGGGGGGATGTAAGGAGGGGGAACTGCAAGGGGAAAAGGACAAGTTCCCATGCATGCACACCGGGATATGATGTTTGAAAGTGCAGCTGGTGGTTTAAAGAGTCCTACAGTCCATGGAGAGGAAGTTTAAACAGGGGATCCATGGGTTAGTGAAACTGTTTAACCATCCTGTGACTAATCGTACAAGTGGTGTGTTGTACATCATATCACCCAAGCATCTGCATTATTTCTTGCTTAGTCATGTCTCAACAAATGCAGGGTCATCATCACTTAGACAAAAAAGCTTGGGGTCAAGGCGTGATCATTACTGTCGGACAGAGGTCAGAGCCGATGTTCTCATGTCCCAATCGTCCGATCTACAATGGTAGCGGTGGAAAAAGGACAACTTCCCTAACTAATTGTAACAGGACCTCCTTTATTATAGTTACATGCTCTCTTAATAACACTGGACCTCTGACCAAGAGCAAAGCAGTCTGGGATTGCGTGGGAGGTTTTAAGATTTCGACGCACGCAAAGGGGAATCGCAGGGCAGTTCAGGGTTGCTTTGGACGCCTTCCACCGTCTTCGTAGAAGTTAATGAGATTTTCCTAAGAGTCATTTTAAAGGAAGACTAAAGAATAGTTCATTATTAGCAAAGTTAATGGGACTTGTCCACCTAACTACAATCAATCAACATACATGTCCTGTAGCAATCGTCTTGCGTAAAAGACATATACAAAAATATTTTCACCAACTTAATTAAAAGACTATAAATTGTGTTGGGATGCTAAAAAAATAAATAACAATCTGTGGTATTTTTTATAAGGCTGCAGAATTATTATTCATTACATTACATTACATGTCACTTGTTAGACGCTTTTATCCAAAGCGACTTACATACTCAATACTGTGGACAATCCCCACAGGAGCATTCTATTCTTAATAGAATTGATCTGCAGCACACAAACATGTGCATGCAGCTGCTTTATAGTAGTTTCCCAAAAATCCTCTCATAAAGTGCACACTTTTATTAAATGCTTTTTCCTCTGTGAGGACATGATAAAGAGTTTAGAATGATGTAACTTTGAGCTGACCTGTTCACTGAAACACCTCTTCTCTTCCATTATCCTCAGCTCAGAATAATAAGCATTGAAAAAAAGAGAAAAGCGCACATATACCTAGTAATATCATCAGTAACACTGCACACTGTACACAGCAGCAGTGTGAAGAGGTTAGTCCTGTCTATAATGAAATAAAATCCAGTTTATTCTGGATGGCAATCAAACCGTATGAAATCGAAAACTACATCAACGTGAATCATGCTTGATTGCTTGGCACTAAAGGGCACAAAGGTTGGGATTATCACTGCTTTTATCCTAAAAACTTTGCTCATGCTCGTCTGTGGAATACTGACGTGTTCATTTTCTTTTGATATGTCAGTCGAGTGCATTACTTCAAAATAAAAGAGGGCTATCATCTACATCTCTTGTCAATTTTAAACTATGAGCATGACGAGATCTTAAAGGGGATGACACATCTACTTCTCAACTATTTACTGATTGAGTAGACAGTCCTTTCAACGTTTTTAAATGTTCAAGTATTTTAGGCATCTTCAGGTTTTTCTACTGCGTCTATTCATTAGGCCAGAGAACACAGAGGAGTTCAGGCTGGCTGGTTGGGGGAAGATAATGGGCGAGGAGCCAGGCAGTCGTCTGTATGAGCTGTTGTTGGGCCAACGTCCTTCTGGCCTTGGGCCGCTTGCAGTGGCGTCTATGAACCAGTCCCATTGTTAAAAGCCATACATGTGCAGACATAGGCCTACTCACACACACACACAAACACACACACACACACACACACACACACACACACACACACACACACACACACACACGCACCGTTAACCCTGGATTCTTGGATAATTTTGGTCACTTTTCACCCTTGGCAGACTAGTGCTGTACAAATGACAGAGCAGGCCTCGCAGCTGTGTTTCTGAGACCTCACCCACCCCCTAAGAGGCACACACACACACACACACACACACACACACACACACACACACACACACACACACACACACACACACACACACACACACACACACACACACACACACACACTTGTTCACACATACCACCAACTGGCACAGCAGTAGAAAAAGAGAACTGTGGTTACCTTACTATTATGTTCTATGGCTACTGTGTGTGTGTGTGTGTGTGTGTGTGTGTGTGTGCGTGTGCGTGTGCGCGTGTGTGTGTACGCGCGTTCATGTATGTGTGTGTTTGATTGTCTCTTTCTCCTTTATCTCGTTCTCCCCATGTCTCTATCTCCCTCTGCCCCCCCTCCCCTTTCCCTCCCTTGTCCTCCTCCTCTCAGATCCTTCTTCCTCACCATGATTTCACAGACCTCCACTTACTCTATTGTGCTAGGGAACAAAAAATAAAAGAAACACAATCGCCCTGTCCTCTTTCTCATCTTAATAAGCAGCTCCAAGTTTGATAATTACACGTTCAGCCCGCCGCATGAGTTTCTATGCAATGTTCACATCAGGGAGAAAGCCATTGACTCCGCTGTTGAGGGGAGCAACTATTAGGAATGACTGACAACTGTCCCCCTCCCCTTTCTGTTGGGGCGGCTGTAAAAGTGAGAACAGCGACGATCAATCCTCTTCACTAGGGTGTGTGTCCCTGAGCACCACCATGCAAGCATCCGAGCAGCCAGCGGACCACATACGTCGCAAGGCCCATAATCCATTCCATAACCTATCGCCATATGCAGCCGATTAATGGGGTTTCTGCGGAGCAAGCGCAGAGGAGACGGCCAGACTGAGGGTTTTCTTCTGTGGCGGAAGCCAATCTGTTTAGGATTAGGGGAATAACTGGTGTGGCTGACACCGAGGCATCCAACATGCAGGGCTAAGGAGAACAGAAGGGAAGAGGAGAGAGAAAAGAGGAAGGAGCGCAGCGAATGTGTTGACAGGGAGCTGATTGTGTTTTGGCAGGGGAATGATCATTTGGTGATGGTCTGCGTCTATATCTGTTGATTGTCCAAAATCTAAGAGCCATCTGTGGTTGTTTAGCCCATTGCACTATTTTTAGAAGCATCTTCTTTATGTTTATTTCCATTTTGGTTGATTTTTGAAAGTTCCAGGTATTCATACATGGATTGATTTTGGAGTCTTTTCCGAGCTCATCAAAATAAAGGAAACACTGTTCTCCTCTCTTCAGTGTCCAGACTGTTTGAAGCGGAGACATACCTTATCTGACTCCTCCATACAGAGAGGCCTTCTTTTGTGAACCAGCGGCCCACTCAATCATTATGATGGCAATCTTGATGATTAAAGACCCGTGGAACAAACTGGGCTACCTGTTGCCATGATGTCATGTCTAGTCTACAGCAACGATTAGGATTCGAGGCCATTAGAGAACTTTACTGGATGCTGTTTGTGGAAAAATATCAATTAGCTCTGGCTACAAAAATGTGGGTAATGTTTTGGGATCTGTGGTTCTGGCACATTTAGGGGCACATATAGTGTTTGGGGGGACTGGAGGGGGCAGACGATGTATAAGAAACACCCATGTCTTGAAACCACACTTTTGTGTCGAGACTTGACGCAACCAATTATACAGTTTGGTCTCAAAGGATCAGCTCTTCAACTCTTGGCTCCTGGGTTAGTGGTACATGCCTGGATGTGGATTTTAAAAAAAAGCACAGGGCCATTATTCAAGGTTTCAATTAGTTTGCAAATTGGATACAAATGAATTTTTGAGGTCTATATTTCAACCATTTTCCAACAACGTTTTTATGTCACTGATGTCAAATATATTTAAAACCAGTAGTTACATTAAACAAATGTTATGAAACGAAAACAAACAACTTCCCTTCAGCATTTTAAAGCCTTTTAGCTCATTGTTTTGGCTTTCCAGCTCGTAACTTAACCATTTTTGTTCACTCTCACAACGTCATTTAGAAGTTGAAAAGCAAGATGTTTTCCCTCAGGAGTTATAATAATCAGCAAAATTATGGAAATGATATCGAAAGGAACACCTTTTTAGGAAGTTAAGTGTTAATAAAAAAACGTTAAAAGAACCCAAACTGAGGCAACAAGGTTGTGTGCTCGTACTAGGGCTGCTCGATTATGGCAAAAATCATAATCTCGATTATTTGGGTCAATAATTGATATCACGATTATTAAAAACTATTATCCATTTACTTTGAAAACATCCATTTATTGAAGAAAAATATTTGAACAGTATGTTTTTAACATCTGATTACCCTGAACTTTAAGTATAATTCAACTGAAAAACCAATAAAAAAAAAAAATTCAATAAAGAAATAAAAATAAATATAATAAAAGAAATAATCGTTTTACTTCGATTATGTTGTTTTCATAATCGTTGCAAGCCAAAATCGTAATTGCGATAAAAATACAATTAATTGTGCAGCCCTAGCTCGTAATACACTATTTTTAACCATGAAGGTTTAATAATTGTTTAGCTTATCCAGAGCCTACAAATGCAAATATGTATGTTAAGTTAAATTGCTTTGCTTTAAAATCTTGTAGAATATTGGCCACCATGTATGATGCCTAATGTTTACAACCTTCCTGTTTTTCTGTTGCTTGTTTGGAACTATACATGCACAAGGTTAAAAACTGAGATTAAGTCAAGCAGGCCGACCTTATTTAAAGAATAAAACAGAGGTGAAAGGTGACTGAAAGCGGAAAGTAGAGTGAGGAGGAGGTTTTAAAAGACGATGAAGAGCAAACATCCATTAAGAAGGTTGTTACAGGTGTGACACCGACACACACTGCTCTGTGATAACTTACAGCTTGTTTCTTCACCCCACTGCACAGATGATTGGGTTTATAGGACCTGCTCAGCCCTCCTGTACGACCACAGTCTCACACAGCTTCACCTCCACCTCTGTGAACCAAAGTGACAGGCATCTATACCACAGATTAACTATTTTTCTTTCCTCTTCTGTCTTTATTTAAATGATCACCATAAAGCTTCCTCTCAGGATATATTTGTTCCTCCTCCGCATGCACCTTCTTCACAGGTGGCTGTATTGAGCCTCCCTCACATGTAAGCAGGCTCTTCTCATCGCCCTGGGCTTCGGCCTCTGAAGCACTCCTCTGGGAGATTCCACCAGAGACTGCACTCTTAATGCAAATGTGAAGCCACACTGGAATTGAAAATCTTGAGAGTCTGGCCCTTGGAACATTTTTTTCCACACAAGCAGCACAGAGACACACACAGTGTATAACACAGATACCTACGCATGCAACTTAAATGGCACAAAACAAAGCACACACCTTCTCCTCCGTCAGGGCTGTGTTATTTTTGGCTCGGGCTGGGACATATGTCACGGGGGAGTGCGTGTAGTGCCTGGTTAATTAGGGCTACCTCAAAGCAGGCATAAAAACGGAGGCGATATTTATTAGGCAGCATTTTAGCTGCTTGTCATGAATGCGTGTCAGAGCTGTAAAACAAAGTTTGAATGAGTGAGTCAGAAAAGGTTCTGTAACTAACCATAGCTACCCTGCTGCTCACGGAGAGATTGACATTTCAAGTTTCTTTGCTCCAATTCATAAATACATCCTGCTCCGTGTACACTCTCTCACGGAAGATGAATCCCTCTCCCAGTAGTATTTATTTGTTGTAATCAAGAGGACAGAGTGATGTTTGTCCCCTACTGCTTGCTGTACATGATTCCTCTTACAGCAGAGAAACACTGTTACACACCAGAAGCGTGTGATCATTTACGATTGCCATGCTGAGGTGGTTATGTAAAAGCAGACTTGTTTAATTTCGCACTGAAAGCTAATAAATCCCAGAGGTAATGTGAGTTAATGTTACTGTAACTGTTGTTGTGATGAAATTAGTTACACCCTATAGGTGTTGATGTTGTTTATGAGTGAAAAGAGGTTTAGTATCCCATGTGTGCTGAATTTATGTATTCCTCCATATTTCTTCAGAGAGTTGGAGTGTGTTGTTGGCCCCGGTTTAGACAGTTTCCTGTTTACAATCAAGAATGTGCACGCAGCAGAGGGTAGAAAATGTATTGCCGCAATGCCATGATGGCATGGAAATGTTTTAGTTTTTAGAAATAAAAAAACGTGCAAAAAAACCCATTTCGATAGACCGTTTTCTCACAAATGGCGCACAGAATTATGGTGAAAACTCGTAGCATGACAGCGTCACAGCGCTAACCACAACTATACAAATGAAAGTAGTAAGATTCACCCAAATCTGTCCCAAACCTTTAACCAGCTACACGGTTAAAAAGCAGGGAAGCCTACTTACTTAACGATAGCATAGAAATTCACAGTTTTCACATCCCCTTCTTTAAACAAGGAAACCTTCATCATTTACTGACAACCTTTAGAAGATGCCCCCAAATCTCTTTTTAACAAAGACAAAATATTGAAAATGTTTTGTATCTCTGCCACATACAGGAGGAAGCAATGTTTAACTGAACATTTCTGATTAAAAAAACAGATCCTATTTTGATGGAAGCTCTTCTTTTCACTTTCTTATGGTTATTCGGCTGATGTGAAACACAGGAATACTCACTTTACTTTTTATTTTCCTCTTAAGTGGAATTCCAGAAAGAAGTAGCTCATCCGTGGAAAAACAAACCGTGATTTTTTCTCAAAAAACATTGATGTTTCTGTCACTCACTAACTTTGTAACCTGGTTTTATTCCTCTAGCCCACACAAAGACTATTGTTTTTAGTTGTATATTGAGGATTTTGGCAAGATTACACTTGTCATTCACGTCTATTTCAGCCTGTAAAAGGAGTAATAGGCCTGATTGTTCCCCCAAAGAATAATTAATGAACAAAAATAGGAAAATGTTCTTCCAAGGAATGACTTTGATGTTAAGCCGTATTCTCACAGCGTAACAGAGTAGATCGTACTAAATGTAATAATATTATAGCTGCATCTTCTTATTTTCACCATATTGTGCGTCTAGAGCTCCTGTAACATTGCAGTGTGGTCTGGTTGATTCAAGGGTTCTGGTTTCATGATTTTTGGCTTGGAGGAGAGTGGGTTGTGGTTTGGAGTAAGGGTGCCAACAGAGGCCATGTGATAGGCATTACCTCAGAGCGAGGGTCCATGGAGATGATTACACTTTAAGAGCTTTTTAATGCTCATTAACACTTCTCGCTCCTCTCAGGGTTTAAATCCTGGCTTCTTCTCACTTTAGCTGACATGAAGCTGTACGTGAAATGTAAAAGACGTAAACACTGTACATTCTTGAAAAGATAAATTCCAAAAGTAGGTTCATATTAAATGGAATTTTCCAGAACTGGATTTTTATTTTAATACATATGTTTGTATCATTATGACACACTTCAGTCTCTAGATGTTATCCAGGCCCTCTCTCGCCCTCCATAAACATGGAGTTAGTATGCTACTGGTATTTATACAAAACCACTTAAATACTTAACGCACATTACACATGAAGCACAATTTGTCAAAGAGTAAGGCAAAGAATATAGCTTTCATTAAAAGCAGTTTCACTCAAGATTAACACACATTTTCCAAGGTTTTATACAGAGATGACAATGAGCAGGTTGTTCTGCTCATTTCTCCTGTGAGTTATAATAGTGTGCTGTTGATTGGAGATTAATATAAAAGTTGCCGAGTGTTGCGAGGCTCATGCAGAGACTGTTAGTACAGCACTGTTGTAATAGACTTGCAAATAGGTGTTTCCTCATTGCGTGCATGCATGATTATGGTGAGAGCAGCATGATCATGAGCTTGAATTAAACATAACTCTACTCTATACTTTAAATTATTACTCGGCCTCATAATTTTATGAGCAACCATTCAACGTTTTATTCTAGTTTTCTCTGTTCCACTTTAACGTCATACCTCCTTGATTCTTGCAAATAAATCATTTGGTGATGGCTAGAAAAATGGGGGAAAAACAGCCACTAAGATGGCCACTAACTAACAGGGAGAACATCGTTTCTGGGCGATGTGTTAAATACATTAACATGGTTCTTTGTGGTTTTCTCCTTGCTCAGACCTCAAAGTGCTTTCCTTACATTTACAGCATCTTGCATTTATCTTACTGGCATGATTTGGCCTTCACTGGTAGGATTTATGGTGTAAAATTAGGCCTACAAATACTGCCAGACCCGAAGAAACCAGGAGGGGCTTTACTAAACCATGGCAACTACTCACAGTTTGCTGAAAAAGTCACCAGGGGACCAAGTGAATATAGTTACCATCTACTTCCTCTGCCCCATATTTTATTATCAGACACAAGGATTAATCTTGTCAGCTGTCAGCGTATGATGGTGTATCGAGTGTACTTTGTGACGCATCACTCATGATACCTGATACCTAGGGCTAGACAAAGTGTTCTCAATGAATTTGATAGCACAGCATTTTTCAAAAGGATTAAGTTTTCCACCCTAAAGAAATAAGAACAGTTTAAGAAAAATATTATGAGAGTTATTAGACCATGATTACCCAGATAAGCATAATGAGTGTAAGCAGGGAAAATAGTTACTCAGTCCAAACAAGGAAGACAAGAACTGCCTACCAATAACTCGGAAGGTGCAGCGTGGTCTTCTACAAATTAAAATGACAAAACCTCATTATAAATTAAGTTTAAGGTAAACCAAATCTCATGTTGATTCTGTTTCTTTTTACGCATCATACATTATTTAATGGAATGGTTGGGATAGATGGATGGGTTAACCAAAGACAGAGCATTTACCCAGGAGTCATTGTTGGTGTCCTGCATGAAAAGTCAACACTGACTTATTTTAAGTGACGTCTGCTTTGAGTAACAAGCTAACATTACTCCTTACATGTATCCACATTACTTCCCATATGGTTTCATTCATTATCCATTCAGCACATATAGTTTTATACATTTTATTGTTAGCTGTTAGCTCCCCCTGAAACCACATTTATTTACATGTTAAACGTACAATGTTACACCATTTCATTAGTCAGCTTTTGGGATATGGGCTTATTTTTCATTTTGGACAGAGCCAAGCTAGCTGTCTCCAGTCTAATCTTTGTTAAACATGTTTTGACTCCAGCTATGTTAAATACATGAAATTCGTATCTGTCCTATCAGTTCACCCCCAAAATGTTGTACTACTCATTTATTATATTACTAATAACAAAGACTTAAACTTGACTTCTGTGCGTAGAACTCTGAAACAACATCTTCCATCATCAGTAAGTTTGGTTTATGTGATTAATACTTCTGGGGTTTCCATCAAACTGTGGTTCAGGCTTACTTGAATATTTATGCAACCTCTCATGCAAAATTGCCATGGCCTTGTAAAAATCCCTCAAGTCTTGATTAATTTGATTAATTGATAACACAGCTTGTTGCCGAAGATTTATCCAACGCTAAGGTCTAACATATTATTGAAAAAGCTGAGGCTGAAAAATGGCAATGGGACACATTTAGTTTGTTTTGGCTTGGGAGCCTTGTTCCATTCTACGAAATGGGTTTGCAGACTACTAGTGTGGAGCCGCTCTCTTTTATTTGACTATGTGCCTCACTGTGAGAAAGGAAAAAATGGCTTTGTATAATCACCAACCAGCCATATGGCCCCAAAAAAAGGGAAAAATGTTGGCAACTGCTTTTTGTGCAGAACATTAAAAAAAAAAGAGAGCAAGAGAGAGAGAGGGAGACGTTTCTGACCGCAACTCATAAACCGCACTTTATTTAGACTGGCGTGCACCCATTATTTGTTCACAGGGGCTTTCAGTTAGTCTGAGGGAAATATGTTCCAGCATCTGCGGGGGG
>NW_011334144.1:130557-160848 GCF_000735185.1 Notothenia coriiceps
GAGGGAGGGATGATAGAGGGGAGGGGGAGAGAGAGAAAGAGAGAGAGAGAGGAGGTGGGATGAACTCTTGCCAGGTGTCGGCCGTTGCCATGGCGTTCCATCAGGCGACTCCATTGCGGCTCGGCGGGCTCATCAGGGCTGAATGCCAATGGGAGGGAGTTTGCGGCGTGGAGAAACCGAAAGTGGCTCTAAAGCACTGGGCTCAAACTAGACAACCCCCCACACACCCCATTTTCCCTCGCTGCCACCCTCCCCAGCCTACGGGAATGTATAGAATGTGACTGTTGTGTGATGCATGATTGACAGGGAGAGTCTATGTAATGCACTCAAGCCTGGCTCTCTCGGTTAAATGTGTCACTGCGAACTGAACGTTTTCTGTGACATATCCAAGAGAGTTGGGTTTAAAATAGGGCTCAATAATTCCTGTTAGGTGGATGATTTGCTGGGGAGTGGAGTGCATGATTTTGATTTATTTTTTGTACCCCAGGCCTTCCAAGTACCAAGCTTGCAAGGGTTTCAAAACCTTTTGTGATATGCTCCAGCTGCATCATGGCAGGAACTTGGATGCCATTTTTACACCCATAAAAACTTAAAATTCCAAAAACATTTTGCCTTCTGCTGCTTTGGTATGAATGGTATTATCCTCTCCACTACCCGTGGTTCCTAGCAGTGTTTCCATGCTCATGAATATTATGTGGCATAGTTGGAAATGTCACCATCATCATCATTGATACACAAAACATCTCTATTCACCTATATTCCTGCTCAGCAGAAACTGTACATGTTTCACAAACTGAATAGGCCTCGCTCGCTGCAATTCTTAGCAACTGTTGCTATGTGTAACATTGTTGAACTCCACCTCGCGCTCGCTCTTCAAATGCGAATGACTAATCCATCACGGAGCACACTGAAAGCTCTTGGTGAGGCCTGTGGAGCCGCTTGACGCCCCCCGTGACCCTCTCCTGGATGTTTCCTCATTACTTTATAATGTATTCACGCTTATGCTTCCATGGCGCTCGCCCTGGCCTCGTAATGGGAGGAAGCAGTGAGCTGTTCCAATGCATACGAGCCCGGCACAATTTGCACTTCATTTTATTAACAAAAAACAGCCAGCCCAGCTTCTGGCAGTGCCTTGCCAAAGCTCACCAGGCTCCACTGTGCTCTGCCGGCAAATTCCCTGCAATGTGACGACAGGATAGAGTCTCTCAGCATCAGTGGGGTACCTCCGCTGGCCCCCGGGAGATGCTGTCATTATGCGTGTTTGCAATCATGGGAGCTGAATACCTTGGCTGGAAGTGAGGGAGAGGACTGACTGAGGCAGTGGGAGGGAGGGGGGGATTGAGAGCGAGAGAATGAATGTTTCGGCTCCTCGGGTGTGTTTTCAGCTTTCTGAAATGCATGTGCTATCATAGCAATGTTGTGTTTACCACAGCAGGAGGCAAACACAGAGTCACAGAGAAGAGGCGCAGGAAACGCCAGACACAGTAAAATGAGCAAAATACATACATTAGCACTCTCTGTATTCACTACACACCAGCCGAGCCGAGGGGGAAAACTCATTTCAATATAAATGGAAGACAAGCAGGGAGTGTGTGTCTTTATATCAGCTTTTGAACATGTTTTTTTTTTTGCTCGCCACATGGAAATATCCAGCAGAAACCCTGGGACGAGTTTTGCTGGGAAGTCAGGGTGTCAATGTTAATTTTCTTCCCGTTGCTAAGGAGACTCTCTCGCTCACACAGGGGCCCTGGATCCCTCCCCCATGGTCACCACGCTCTCAGTCAAAGAAGCCTTTCTGTTTCCAGTCTTCCTTGTGCAATCAGACATTGAGGAACATCTCCACATCAGGCTGCTCTGTGGAGCGGGAACCACCGACATCTGGGGGCTGTATTGATTTCCAGTGGGGGGGGGGGGGCGTCTCCCTAGTGAGCTATTCAGAGTGGCGACTTTAGCACTGCAGCCAATCTTCTGCTTTGATTGTCATGCTTGTGTTTTGATGGCAGGGTGTAGTAGCCGCTTGTCTTACACAGGAGTAACACAAGCAAGCACTTTAATACATCAATACTATACCCCCCTTTGAGCCAGGGGCTTTAGCTGCGAGCCACATCAAGGGTAAATTGCTAATGTGAGGAAAGGAAGGAAAGCATTGTAAACACGAAACATTTTAGTCTGTCAACGCCTAGTCAGAAGCGGAAATCACTGACACAAATAGCTGTTGTGTGGCTGCCTCTAAATGATCCCTCTCAGCCTCCGTAGTCACCTTTGCAGCTGACACGCTGTGCTAGTTATCATGTAACACATCAGGAGCTTAAGGGGGTTTAGATGATATGCTGAATGGCTAAACCCCCTTTCACCTTCCTGGGCTTGTTGTCTCCCTGCAAACGCCACCACTCAGGTCATTCAATTACCACATCTCTGCTAACATATTCTGCCCTGACTTTTTGGTGAAGTATTGTCAAATGTTTGAGTGTGAATCAATCACAAAAGCAATATGAGGGTGGAAACAGTGAGGAAGCATTGTGCCAAAGCCTTGTTTTCTACCTGATGTATCCCCCCTGCAACATCATTTCATTGTTTTCTTCCTTCTCCTGCAAGTCTTTGTTCATGTGTTTACTTAAAGGAAAAAAATCTGTTTTGGTCTGTCATCTGACAAAGAAACATTTTTTTTTTAAATAAACAACAAAGACAGAGAAAGTGTTGTGCATTGCATTTTATTCAGTTTCAAACATTTATATACAGAAAGATACATTCGATTTTTGAAAATATCAATATAATAATTATATACTTGCCACATTTCTCAATTTGGTTTTAATACACATTTTTGTAGATAAACATAACATAATAAATGTGTTATCATTTTAAACCTGTCTTCACCCAGGACAAGGATTGTTTTATGACATTTCAAAGAAAAAGTAGAAAAAATGTCTATCACAGTTTCCCAATTTAGTGTTTTGTTTTGTCTGACCACCCAAAAATAATCAACTTACTGTGGTTTGAAGCAGAAAAAAGCAGTACATTCTCACATTTGAAAATCCAGAATCTTGCATTGAAAAATCAGAGAAATATTGAATCTACTATACAAATAGTTGCCGACACATTTCCTGTTGATCAGTTTATGTTATCGACTGCACTCTGAGTGTTTGAGAGTCCATCAAGTTGTTTTATTACTGATGCAGAGCACATAAAGAATGTCATTCGGATACATACCGTTAACATGGAAAGTGCCCGAGCCATAAGACTAGATCTTAAACGAATTTCTTTTAAGTGCATATGTAGGCAACAGAGTGGCTGGCTGAGGGCTCGACAGGAAAAGACAAAAATGACAGAGATTTCACCAATGAATCCCTTTAGAAGGCCACTGACACATGAATGAGGGCAAAGAGAGAGAAAAGAGAAAGCGCTTGGGAGGGAGAGAGAAAAAAAAGAGTAGACAACCAATTTGGGAGTAATGCAACTAAAAACTGACAAGTGTAATTTCATCCATCTGGGCCGATGTGTAAAAAGCGCTGCTCCGAACATTCCCCATGATTCCCCCTGATTGATCTTCCCCTGGTCTGAAACACCTATTATTAGCCACGAGCCTAATAGCACCAGGATGGCTCAGTGCTCTCCCAGGGGCCAATTCTCCGGTCATCTGCCCCTCACTCACCACAGCTGTGGAAACCAACCAGGGAGAGGGAGGCGATGCAGGGGGGGGCAGCAGGGAGGAGATAAAGCTGCCAAGAGGGGATGGAGGCGTACCTATTGGGGGGGTGAAGGGAAGGAAAAGGGGGAGAGAGGTGTGGGGTTAGGGAGAGGGAGCGAGGTTGAGGGGGGAGGAAGAGAGGGGCAGAGTGGGTATGAAGAGGAATATGGAGAGGAGAGATGGCTGGACATGCATGGGTTTGGGGGGGTTGGAGAATAATTAGAGGAAGGTGGGCGTGATGGAAAAGCCAGGGAGAGATATTGGAGAGGGGAAACAGGGAGACAAAGAGAAAAAAAAGTTATTCACAAGCATTTGTTAAAAAAAAAAAAAATCTATTTCACCTTTTGCTGAAATGAAAAACACTGCAGAGCATTCACCGGTGCTTATTTTAATTACTCAGGTGGAAAACAAAGGGAATTAAAAAGCAGTCGCCAGGGCTCGTCTTCCCCCAGGTGAAGAAGCTGATAACGACAGGCCGACAAAACACCAGAGAAACAGCAGCAAGAGGAACAACGAGATCGACAACTTGACTGACTGATTTTCTTTCAATGTAGCTTGTTTGAAATCATCTGAACTAGACATCAATGGTAACAATTTACACACAGTCCCTATATTCACCATGGATAAACAGTACACAGTATATAGCGGCAAACACTCCCTGAGTTATGCCGCTATATTAAGTCAACAGAAAGTATCGGAGCCATTCACCCTCTCCTCTACGTCATATCCCCAAAACCAGCATCCAACAGGTGACCTAAATACCAATAAACCACACCCACGTGACAATTGCCGGAGGTGATAAACAATAAGAATTAAACGTGATGCAAACAGAAATGAAAATAATACTAGAAATAATAACAATGGCAAAACGAGCATTTTGGCTCCTATATTAATAAGTGAATCAAATATAGTCAAGCACAGTTATACTATGTCTTCATTGGAGTAATAACTGCAGACAATTCACATACAACTACATCATAGTGAGTTATAATGATTTAATGTCAAAGCAATGCTAATACATGCTAAATAGAGGGACTTTATCTTGTATTAAAATTCCGAAATAATTCCTCAGTTTTCTGGACTCAAAAATATCCAAGGTTGAACAAACTTGGAATAAATGTGGCCAATCAAAGTTCAAATGATAAAAATTATGGAGGACAGCATTCAAGGTCCCAGACCCAGATTTGCCCTGATGATACCCAAGGTTGGATGTCAACAATAAGAAAGTTTGCAACATGAACGTGAAGGAGAAATGTTGATTGCCGTCTGGCTCTTTTGGGAGACATTGCGATGGATTAAGGTCAGAAGTTATCTGTTAATCGCCCCTCCAGTCTCTTTGATTGAGTGAGCCCTCAGGTGAGGCGTAATGCATTTTCAAGGGCAATGATGAGAATAATTGGCTACCTTCACTTCACCAAAGTCCTAAAAAATCTCTCTACTCAAATCTGACAGTTCAGAGCAAATGAAAATAAAGGCTCTGAGGGCTTTCCAGCCAACAAATTAATAACTGGGATATTATGAGTCTGGCTATGGACATGATCTCCTGGCCAAATCATTACGCTGATCTCTGATCTGCGGCTGGGTAACGAAGAGGACCCCGGACTGTCCTGCTCGCAAGGGTTTCACAGCAGCTATGATTCACTTAGAAAGCTCATATTTGAATTATTAAGGACCAAGGGATGTTAAAACGTTCCTGGTTTATTCATAAATGCAGTCTTTTGAAAGAACAATGTTTAAGAACATGTCTGATAAGGCTGGACTTCACCAATTTAAGTGGCTTTTTAATTTATGAGATTGTATCTGATATGTTTTCAATAGTTTATTTGTATTCTATCTATACAAATTGGAGAGGTTCTTCTGAAATCATGATGAGCATTTCATTATCAGCTTTTGGCTTTGAGACAGGCTTTCTAATTTAATGTTCTTGTGTATTAGATTTTCACCAAAGTGTGACAAATTTCATTTCTTATTGCTGTTTAAAGCTTCTATGTAATCGTTACATTATTTAAGATTGTAATCGTGTCTGTTTGTCGTGTGCATTCTGAGATGATGCTTGTTTTTAAACCTCCTGTAACAATAATTGGGTAATCTTCCATTTGTATTAATAATCCAGCTTTCCTTGCTCTATATTTTGTCGTTTTCACAGGATTAGCTGCAGTGTGATACCAAATGCAATTTTCAAACCCTTTAAAACGAACTGGAGATGTGATGAATGTAATGATGATGATTATGATAATAGCAGCAACAACAGAAGCACCAAAATAAACATCAAGAGCAAGCTAATAATAATAATAGTGGCCTAATAATATTAATGCTAATGATGATGCAGGTAAGAGCTGGGAGAAAAAAACATGTTTTTGTGAACAAATATACGTAAAATCTGAGTCTCTATAAAAGCAACACTTTTCAGCTAAGTATTTTTTTGTATAATTAATACGGTTTTTGCAGGGTTTCATTAAACTAAGGAACAAAGCAATCCTTTCTAATATGTCATCTGGAGATTTCTTTGAAACAGATCATATGTAAGGTCTTTGCCCTTTAACTAAACAGACATGTGTCACCATGTTTCCTTCTTTTTGCTTTCCTTTAATGCAAAATACCAGGACATAATGAAAGGACTCCAAATGTGAAGTTTCTTTTGCAGGCCTACTCTTGTCAGGTTTGCATAAATACCACACAACATTGGCTCGGTTACTCTTTCTGTGAGTAAGATTATTTCCATAAAGGACACAGCACAAGACCAAACCAAAACCCAGCCTGGTCTGAAATGCAGTTTCAGGTAGGAGTGTCTTAAGGTAACGCATACAAAGGTCCACAGCTCCTGAGAACCCGAGCAGCTCCTCGTCCACCACATCTCACCAGGTGTGACTCCCTTTCTCTTCACTTTGTTTCCACATCGGTTCACACCGTGCTCTTAAATTTCAAGCTCCTTTATTTTTCAGTCAGTGTTGGCTATTGTGTGCATGCACTTCCTCCAGTGGGGTATTCATTCCCGCATGAGAGCCAACACACACACACACACACACACACACACACACACACACACACACACACACACACACACACACACACAGTTTGTAATGTTGTGTGCATTGAGGGTATGTGTGTGTGTGGGTGTTTTCTTGTGAGAGATGCATCTACAAAATATTCCCACCAAAAGGATTTTTAAAGGATTTTCACAAAGGCCTATTCATAGACAATGAAGTTTAATTCTGTATCTGATCAATTACAGTCCAAATGTTCTCTAGTACCATTTTATAGCACATCATGGAGAGTTCTCAGTGGTTTTTCATCTTTGGGTAGTTCAGATACACCTTGAGTATTAAGGGAGATTTAAATGTGCCAGTTGTGGCTTTGTTTATGCAACATATTCTCGAAATGATTTTTCTGTCATTAATATATTTTTTAATATTATACTTTACATGTTAATGCAGGCTTATCCTGCCAGAAATCATCCATGTTGGACAAATATATATTATGATTCAGTGTTGTGTGAAACGAAGCATTGTGTTCTGAATTTAATATATGTGTCAATTGTTCAGTAAAAACACGTTTATAACTCGCGTTTGTGATCGAGATTATGGATGCTACACCTCATTAAAAATCAAGCCATTGTAATTTCCAGCCTATGCTGCTACAAGGACTGACACCGTTTTAGTGGGACATTTAGTATCCTTGCAGAATTGATTAAATCCCTTTTTTTAGGGTTCACTATGATCCAGTGCTTAGGGTGTCATTTCCCCTCTATCAGGCTCCATGCTGAGTGTGGCGCAGGTTTAACCACCTGCTCGGACACACAGTAAACTCTCTCCTGTACTGATGACACGGTGTCGCTCAGAGTCACTGATAAATAATCTAATTGCAGATAATATTAATTTAACGAAAAACATCTACAATTCTGACATTGTGCTTGTTTTTTTAAAACATCTCTATTATATCATGTCAGTGATAGTTCAATTTATTTATAAATTGTTGTTTTTCAGCCATTTAGATCTGCTGCAGCCTCATTTTTAATCCTACACGAACTAAACACTTGAAACGAACTAATGCAATCGGGATGATCATGGCGAGCATTAACAACAAAACAACCAACATTAACCTAAAAATCCTACTATTCATACAAATAATACAAGTATTGCTACTATTTATAATATTTGGACGCAAACGCCTGGGATTAGCACACAAAACAATGACAGGGAAATAATGGACCCCTAGCATATTTTTGCGTTCCAAACGCTTTCTTAGTTACGATAAAACCAGATTTCGTCCTAATGTTCACCATTCCCATCATGAGACAGGTTGTACTCATGAAGAAACATTTCAGTAGTTTGTTTAATGCTCTTCGTTGTCAAGCATTCTGTCCTAATTTCTCCTTCTCTCTCTTTCTTTCTCTCTCTCGGTCACGACAGATGAAAAGGCGCTCTAATTATTCCTGGAGGTTGGGAAATAAATGATAGTCTTTGAAGTAGGCCCGGGCCTTGGACTACATTAGAAGCCAAGCATGTGATTTGCAACTGTTGAAGTAAAACCCTCTCTCTGCTGCAGGAAGAAAGAAAAAACGGGGGAAATGAGGAGGGTGGATTCTCGGCAAAAGAAAATGGTATCTTTGTTTGCTCTCCTTTGTTTACCAGGGGATTCTTTCTGAAATGCATTTTTCATATTTTTTCTCAATTTTTTTTACTAATTCATTTCAATGGCTTTCAAACAGGAAAATGGAAATGTTGCTCCTGCCCTCTATTTCGGAGGCAGCGTCCTGGCAACAGAGCAATTTTCTATCATCAGGGATAAACGGCATCGAACAGTACATTCTGATAAAAAAAGAGCCCATGATTGCTGGCCTTCCTGTCTGTCATCTATCGACCAAATCCTCTCCTTCAAGACCAACCACTGTGCTGTCAGACCTAATAATGTCGCGTATTAAGTCGAGAGAGGGAAAAAAGGGAACTATGGTCTTATTTGTCACCAACATAAAATTCAGATCAACTTTTCGGATATAGCTCCTTTGTTAATAGCTTGGAATAGGATGAAAGAGCTCTGCGTTTTAACCAGATATAATAGACATTAACAAGCAGCATTAAGCCCTAATTGATAAATATATTATATTCTGAGAATAACATTAAAAGTGTATTTCAAAACCCGTGTTGATTCATTTAACTAGATATTTAAAGACATTGCAGTAATTTCCATTATTAAACGTAACCAATGATACGCTTATTTTCACTATTTCAAAGACAAATGACAACGTATAAAAACAATATGACCGCTAAACGAAACTGAGGGATTCAATCAGTCAGCTGGCCCTAAATATTCAGTTGAGGAGGCGACAGGAGAAACAAGCAGTCTTAATTAGGACTCGGGCCCTGAGTGGGACCAGCGCGGCTTCAGTCGTGCCAAATTAAATCCATTAGTCTATGAGAGGCTGTGAGGACTCAGTGGTGCAGGCCTTTGCTTATTTGTGGTCATTTAACTCCACTACCAACACGCTACGCTGGGTCCATCTGAAGGCCCTCTCCTGCACCTGGGGCCATGCATATGCCAATTTTGCCATTTACTGGAGAGATAATGCAATCCTAATTTATGATGCAAAACTTATTGTAAACAGTCGTGTGCCCGGGAGCGCATGGTTTCCTTTATGACAAAACCGCACTAATTTTTCTTGGTGTAGTTGCACGCTTTCACAAAAACACATCAAAGCTTTGCATAAGTGGGTTTGCATTAGTGTGCGTAAAAGCGGGCACCCCACCATTTGGTCACGGATGAATTCTACTGGAGCATTAAAGGCTGATCGGTGATCATTGTTGGCCTGGTGTGTGTCTCGGGGGATGCTCCCTCTAAATCTAGTTACAATGAACCATGTTATACTGACAGCTGTGTGCAGTATGCATCTGCTCTTCTCCCAGCCACTTCCGGCCCTTCACGCGGCAGATATGGAGAGCCGTCGACGCCTGGCTGTCTGTGGCGAACCAGTGGCTTTGCGCTGTGGAGAGGGGAGACATGCTGTTTAAGTGCCTCCCGGTCTCTCTCAGCAGTGACAAGCCTCAGTGTCCCCAAACCGCCCGGATCCCAGAGAGCAGCCAAAGGAGGTGGCTTTCCATGCGAGCCAGTCAATAGCTGTTAGAGGGACCGACCGCAAACGCCCAGCCTCTCGCTACAATTATGACCTGCATCTTGCTGGAGCTCTGTGTTAACGCTCAGTTATGATTAACACATGGGGCCAGATAGACCAGAAAAGACGCGAGGATTTAAAGTAGTCAGAGACAGAGAGGACATAAAAATTGGAAACTAGTTTTATTTATTGTTTGTGTGCTGCTCTCTAGCTATTTAAACGTGCGTAAAGGTCCTCGGATACTGATATCACCAACCGGTCCGCCTTTAGAATATTTAAACTTACAGTTACTTTGTTAACCATGGAATAACGCCAGGTTACATCTACACGCGATGTAAAAATATTCTCACGTTTCATGTATGCCGAGTTAGACAGTGGATGTGAGGGAAATCCCAGGCCTGGAGTGATTTTAGAGAGTCATTCATCAGCGTGTGTAAGACAGCTGGAAATAAAGACCACTTCTGCTAAACCAGCATGGCCATTGATTGTGCTGAAGGTCAATCATCTACTTGGGACAAAGTGATGTGTGAAATATATTGAAATATAAAATAATTTCTCTCCAGAATAAGGCTATGAACTCCTAATAGAGCAGAGTACAACAGGGGGGCCTGAAACAGCAGGTGGAGCGTTTGGGGCATAATGTCTCATTTTAGAAATATAAGAACATTTTACACAATTGTTTTTTTTTAAAGGAAACGAATTGATGGTTTATGAATTCCGTCCACTGATAACATCCAGTAAAGGCCGAATGTATCTCCATGTGTCTTGCAATTAGACACGGTTGTCAGCATGCAACATCTTAAACATTTCAAAAGCAACAAGGTCGAGTATGTCATGTTCTCTCTATTCAAACAAATCCGTCCTTTCAACACTTCCCTTAATCTCAGTGTGTTTAGTAAAGCCTCCCAACACGCCTGCGGGACACCAAGACTTTGACATTACCCGCGCAGTTATCCCACAATGTAATAATCCCCACGCAAACGATCCTGCAAAACATAAGAGCTGAAGAATAAAGATGCCTCAATTTTAATCGAGTCCGGATATTTTAGCCCACGGGGGAAAGCAACTGACATCACTGCAAAGCATGTATGTCTTTGTAGTAGCACTGAAAGGCGATTAGAAAAGGTACAGGATCTGGTTTCTCCTCTGCGTGTCCAAGTGGAACACGGGCAGGGGAATTGGCCACTATGTTAGATCACTGAGGGGTGACCAAGGTGTGCTGACTCCTGCGAGCTCTGCACGGACACTGCTCTGTGCGTAAAATGCAGAATCGTCAGAGGCAATAAAACCATTCATCAGTGTCAGAGAACATAAAAAGAGCTTTCAAAGGAAGCTCTTACCTGCAGCCCTCCTGATCAAAAAAAGCACCCCGGTTTTTAAAAATAAAATTGAAATGGATCTTAGGCTAAAAAGCAAGTCCGTCTGGATGTCTTAGGCTCGCTTCCCTGCCTCTGTGCTCCTCTCCTGATCCGCTGCTGTAAAATGATTATCCGGCTGGGTTGTGCACTTTTAAATCCCACAAAGTAAATAACAACCGTAGCTGACGATAATAGCAAGGTACCAAGTTCTTGTTACAGAAAAGGAGAAAATTGAAACTAAACGCTGCATTTAGACAACCATTTTTGATAAGAGGATAATTGAGGCGACACTGGCGTATAATTAGGGGATAATTTATGCTATATCCACTTTTATTCCACCCTCCCAAAATAAATCCAGTCCATAATCATTACAGGCGAATTGTTCTTAATTTTATAGCTGCAATTTGAGCAAAGTGTGGCCGCTAATCAAATAGGCTTTCGTAGTAACTTGATTGCAACCATAATTATTTTTTATCGCCCTTTTTTTTGGTGAAACCGCTGAATGATACATTGCGGCAAAATGTGTGCTGAAAGTTTCGCAAAACATGATTTGAATACCTATTGCATCGATGTAAGCAGAAATAGCATTTTATTCTTATATGCGGATCGAACATCACAGCCCTCAGAGGCAACTGTATAATTTACATATATTGAGGACCCTATGAGGCCTCATATTACAACAGGGATAAAAGACACTGTCAGTTTATCACGGTATCCACCCTTCTATGTGCAAAATAACCTATTGTACCTCAGGCATATTGTTATTTGATGTGTCACATGTGCTGTATTTTGAATTGTGTGAAGATCCCTAATCATATGGTCAGTAGCCCAAGGGAAAACGAACAGTTATAATATATGTTACTCTGTGGAGAGGGGGGTTTAAAGGGGGACTGCTCATTAGGCGACATCCAGGAAAAATACTGCACTGCAAAGAAAACAAGATATTTAACAAACATTTATTTTTTAATTTAAAAGTTCTTATTTGTAAACTAAAAAAGTAGGTTGTTTGCTACTTTTCCTTATTTTTACGGCTATTCCACCTGTTTCAGTATTCCCTGAAATAAACCAGACCACTTTTCTAGTATAAATAAATAAAGTGTGTTTAAAATAAAACTTTACATGTGAATTAAATACGATGGGATTTTTTCCCACTAATTTATGAATGTTTATAAATTAGATTAAAACAAATATCTAATACGTCTTAAAGATTAGATGACTTGTGAAGGGGGGTATATTCGTTGTATGCATCTTGTATATAATTTATTGCCGTTTGGCATACAAAATCATTTAGAATTTAATATTGTTCAAAAGTATGTTTGTAAGACTCTTTACTATAAATTATTAATTTCTAGAGAGGAGGAGTTAAGAGGCACATAGAGTGTTGGCTCGTCAGGCTAAATCAAAGTGCGCGCTCTATGTTGAGCGTCGTGCGTAATTTGGGGGTTTGGGTAAAAAACAAAATCGACTCGACAATTGCGAAAGAGCTGGTTTTACGTGTGAAGCTTGTCTGTAGGAATTATGCGTCTTTCCCACCGTATATCATTTCCCCCATAGTTGTGGTGGGAGCTGGTAAGGTGGGTTAACTCCAGCTCAAGTCTCCGTGAAGCGCAGAGCACTGATGACGTTGGGTTGGATGACCAATCGGGAGGCGCTGCCCTTTGGAGACAAACCATTTTACTTGTAGTGTCTGCATCAAGTCTGCAAGCAAGGGCTCAATTTTAACAGAATCCACCTTAAAATCTCTCCCTTAACTTATACCTTCCGCCACTTTGAGTGAGAATATCACACGACAAGGGGGGAAATAAAGACGCCTCTGGAAAATTCGGGTGTTAATAGGACAATATATGTTCGCGGTGGAGAGGGGAGAGAGACAACAGCACAGCGAGAGAGAGAAAACCGATTTGGTCTTGAGAGAGAGGGGGGTGAGTGCTCTCAAGGCAGAAAATTCGATGATGACCATGACTACGATGGCTGACGGTCTGGAGGCTCAGGACTCGTCCAAGTCTGCTTTCATGGAGTTTGGGCAGCAGTCGCACTCACAGCAGAGCTCCCCGTCGATGGCCAGCGGCCACTACCCGCTGCACTGTCTCCACTCCGGCTCACACGCACACCACCAGCACGACAACACCGCGTACACCGGGACCAACACCTACAACCGGTCGTTACCCTACCCCTACGTGAGCCATCCGCACCACAGCCCGTACCTGCCATCCTATCACAACAACACGGGAGGACAGACAAGGTTAGACGGCACAGGTAAGAGACCCCCTTTTCAGCCAAGTGGAAAATGTCCATCCCCGGCCACCGACAGTATTAGTGCATTTTTAGTACCCACAATGGGGATCTAACCTTTCTCCCTGCTCGTGTTGGTGTCATGCCCAAGTCACGGCCACTCCAAACTCGGATCTTTCAAGCGTAGGTGTGCTACTACAACAAAGAAAAAATGTGCGTAAACGGCACCGGATAATGCGAGAAGCAGCCTGTTACCTGTTTAGTTTTTCCGTTTAGCACTCCCCTCAAAACCAGTTGTAATGCCCGGGGTGTGATCATCACGACCGTGCAATCCTCACCAACTACTCGTGAAAATTAGGCAGCCCGCACGCCTTGAATGTTGTAATTAGCATTTAATTGACATGTCATTACCAGCAATATCCTAAATATGACAGCGTATGAGGATTGTGGCTGCCACCGCGCTTAAAGGCAATGTGAGATGTCAGCGTTTATCGGCAGGAATTTTAATTTTTGGACATTTTCAGAAGGCGTCTCTGAATTTATCTTCACGTAATATCTCTGCTGTATGGACACGTTTGTATTTTCCTCTTCTGAAAAAATGCAGGCTGTGGTTTTGAATATTAACATTGGTTGTTTTTGTTGCAGAGCAGAAAACGACGGTGATTGAAAACGGGGAGATTCGTTTTAATGGGAAAGGAAAGAAGATTCGCAAACCTCGGACAATTTATTCCAGTTTGCAGCTTCAAGCACTGAACCACCGTTTCCAGCAAACACAGTACCTCGCTTTACCGGAGCGCGCCGAGCTGGCTGCTTCTCTAGGACTGACACAAACACAGGTGAGGAGGAATTTACCCTCTGGATTTTAACATTAACACATGCAAACCATCATGAATAACACTACAATATATATCATAATTATTTCTAATTATTTGGTTGTTTTGCTAGCGATATTTTGAGAATTAATCCTAAATGTAATCATCCATTTTGCAGGAACATTCTCACAACTCAACTCTTTATCCTCCACTAATTACCCTCGCCCTTTTCTCCTGCAGGTTAAGATCTGGTTCCAGAATAAGAGGTCAAAGTTCAAGAAGCTGCTCAAGGCGGGCATCAACCCGCACGAGAACGACCCTATGCCGGCCTCCATGTCCCTCTCCCCGCGCTCCCCGACCATCCCTCCGATATGGGACGTGTCTGCGTCTTCCAAAGGAGTAAACATGCCGGCCAACAGCTACATGCCCGGCTACTCTCACTGGTATTCCTCCCCACACCAAGATTCAATGCAGAGATAGACTGAGGAGGAAGGAAGGTCAGTGAGCTGTCTGGAGGCCTCCGGATCTCCGCCATGCAGTTTCCAACGTAGCCTACAATTTGTGTCAGCGCAGAACTGGAGAGGAAGAAAACCCCCTCTGCTGCTCCTCTGCCGAAGGATAAAAACGCAGTCATGCCTCGGTGTGATGACACAAAGGGAACTAACCATTTTAACGTATGGCTGTGCAGTGGGACTCGCATATTTGTTATGCTTTCATTCATGTCAACATCTGACCGTCAATATACCAAATATTATCAGTGACATTTTAGCCATTTTGGGCAAAGACTGCTTACACTCTCCATGCGCACTGGCGCCCAGAGCCTGTCGCCATGGTGGACTCCTGACTGCTTTTTTTTGGTTGTTTCTCCAACATGCAAAATCAAGCAAATTGTCTGTCTGTAAATATACTCTGCGATTTTAGTTGTACATACTCTTTTTATGTTTTGTCAGATTGAGTAAACCGTGACTCAAAACAGATGCCTGCTGTTGCATGATTTCACAAATTCATTTTAAACTAGGCCTTTTTATGCTTCATATTGGGCCAACATCACATTCTACCAGGCCCACTTCCCGTTCCCCTGGTGTGTACGAGTTTCTAACATACAAAAAGAACATAAGGTAATGACACAGTGCTCAGTGAAAAGCCCATTTCATCAGAGTAAACGATTCAAATAAATCCAAAGCGCTTAATGGCAGCTGAATAACGCCACAGTATGAATTATCAAATGCTCCGGAGGAAATGAACTTACCCTTCCCCGCTGCTGTCTACATTCACCTCGAAACTCCAGGTCCAGCTTATCTTGTAATTTCACCCCCAATCATTAGAAGTATTGACAAAATGTTTTCTCCCTTCTCTCCGTCCTAATGCAGGCCGTTAAATGCCAAGCTCCACGGGATCGATGTTGAACAAAGCAGCCAGCTGCAGCGGCGTTCAATATGAAGGAGATATTTGGGACAATTTGTGGGTTTTTATCCAAGTGAGGCTTTTTTTCCATTCTCATAAATGGAGGCATAATTAGGGTAATTTTTGATGTAGCCCGCTGATTACAGCGTTTTTACCGTCAAAGATAATTACCTGTAATTTTCTACCACTTTTAATACTAAAAGGCATCTTTATTTGGATTTGAGGTAGCACAGATGGAACAAAGGGGGAAATTATTCGGTTGTTCACATACAAATTGCTGAGAAGAGTGAGCGCTCGGGATATTATCTGAAATTACAAGCTGAAAAGCTTCATGCAGCTGTCAAGTCGCGGATGTCCCACTGGTGCACATTCAGCCGATATACCTGGGCCCCCAGCCTGCAGGGGCCTATCTGCTCAGGGGCCATGAACACCCTGATCTGCAGGCTGCAGGGAGCCCGGAGCAGAAGTCGAGTAAACATCAACAAAGCTCATAAATACACAGCTGGGTTATTCAGCTCCAAAGACTGACATGTTTAATCTTGTTTTGCAAATGAAAAAAAAAATGCTTTGATGAGATAAATCAGATGAAAATGATTAGATAGATAGATAAATCGGATAAAAATGATTAGATAGATAGATATGGATATATAGATAGATAGATAGATAGATAGATAGATAGATAGATAGAAGTGCAGCAGAGTGACAGACATTGGGTGGGGGGTGCAGGGAGGGATGTGTCAATTCTTGCTCTGTGCGCTCTATCAGCAAAGCACATGCAGCAGGCTTCACATATAGCCTATAAAAGCTCCTACAACACCTGACAAGATCTCACCACAGTAACTGTACGGCTCAACAGCGCCGGAACAACCTCCATAAACACAGACACAATCCAAATGGTATATCTCAAGTAAATACAATTGCAAATAAGATATGAGGAAAACGCTACATTTGGCAGGAAACAACATGATTAAGCTGAGGAGTAACATGCAATGTCACAGCCTCCTCAAATATAAGCAATAGTCACAGCAGAGGAGATATAAGACTCATCCTTACCTTTCTCCGCGTGTCTAACATAGATGACCAAAACAGGTCTGCACGGTATTACTGCTGGTGGTTGAATAAGCAAATCCAGGTGGGAAAGTGTTTGCACACCCCGGTAAGCTCTTATATATTGCCTGCAAAATTAGCTGTTATTACTGTCACTGTTTAGTGATGGCGAGCTTGGGAAAAAAAAGCCCTCTGCAATCAAGAACCAAGCGCATCTTTGCAAATTATAGGTAATTGTCAATGTCCAGATTATGATAATGGAGGCCCTAATCCTGGAGAATAATTATTGTGGAGTGTTACAGTTGAAGCTGTCCAGTAAAACTAACTGTCATTATTTAGACTCGATTTGCAAAACGGGGGGAAACTAGCTGAGTGGGAAATGTTCGGTTGGAAATAAACGGGGGCTCTCGATATAATGGCACCAGTGTGTGTATGTGTGTGTGAGAGAGTTTGATGGCGTAGGACATACAGTATAGTGTGTTTGTGTTTGTGTGTGATATAACAACACGTTCTCACTCCCAACCCATCAGATGTTGCCTATGTGTGCATCTGTGCGCGCACCTGAGTGTTCTTGACATCATGCACGTGCATTGTGAAAAAAAAAACTACATTTCGGGAGTGACCTGCTCGCATTGTAATTACAGGACTACCGTTTAGTCTACAGCAGAAATTAGGCTGTAAACAACAACAACATGGCGTTTTAGATTAAGAAGAGTTGTTTCAGTTTGCGTGAGTGAGAGAGAGAGAGAGAGAGAGAGAGAGAGAGAGAGAGAGAGAGTAAAGTTTGTTAGACTGCAATCAGGAAGAGGATTCTGTGTCAGGTGGAAATGGTAACATGCATGGGTCAGTGTGTGGGTCAGATGCAGTGTTGTTTACTGTGTGTGCGTGTGAGAGAGAGAGAGAGAGAGAGAGAGAGAGAGAGAGAGAGAGAGAGAGAGGGGGGGGTTGGTCGTTTGTAACATCTCACTTGTATGATCTTTTTGCATATGGCCGGGCAAATTCAATTAGATCAATTTTCAGATCCCCAATGTTTCCCACAGTGCCACTGGTTTGTTTAGTGGTTTTTGCGCTGGTATTACTGGCTGCTAATAACATGGTGAAATTGTGGAGGATTGTCCTTTTCTTTTTCTTCTCTCTTTTTGATTTCACCCGGAAGGTGGGCTGCGGCCGGGAGTGGCAGAGCTCTGGAGCCGGTCTACCCCCACAGGAATGCGGATTGTCTCAGATCTCCGTGCCGCCCCCCTCGCCTCCTCTCTGCCATTCAAAGCGGCTAATTGTAGGGGACACAAAGCGAGAGCGACTGCAGACTGTCTGCTGCGAGGAGCAGGCATTTTCTTTACAGACGAACAGGAACCGACTGAAAGGCTCAATCAGGCTCCCCACTAAAAAACAATACGAGGGATAAAAGGTGATCATTCTGGTGTTGATCAGAGGCAGTAGTGAAAATAATAGTATTAATAATAGTAATAATAATAATACAATTTGTTAAGGGGGAAATACTGTGGGTTTATTGTAACAATGAGTTAATTTAAAATGTGAATTTTATAATAATAATAAGACTATTGGGGTATGATGCCTAATCAGATTGTATACACATACAATCAAGGAAAAGAGCCACTTCTAAGAACAAAATTTCACAAACACTATAAAATATTTTAGGATTATAATAATTATATTTAGCAAGATTATTACAGGAATATTATAGTAAATAGCAATCAATCAAGTTCAAGAAACACCGGTTGAATGAAGGATTATAATTATTCCGCATGGTTAAAGGCTTGCAGTTGCCATTGCTTTCTCAGAAATGTATTTCAATTTTTTACCTAATGTCTGTTAAATAAAGTCATACATTTTAACTGTAATTGTTTTTATTCCACATCATTGCAAATGCAGATTTAAATTAACCTGGTCTGAGGGAAAATCAAGGCACATTCCTCACGAAAAGGCAGATCTTTTTCATCCCATCTTCAGGACAATTGTTAATTCTGTCTGCGTAATATTTAATACAAATCATGACAGAATAAATATAAATTGTAGTTGTTCAAGCGGAAAACAAATACAAATGTCGACGTTTTCTATATTCATCTCAATACGGAGCAGCTGTGATTTACAACCTTGTGTGGAAATGTCACCTGAGGCTCACAAACATTATTTGTGTGAGTCTTCGTCGTGATTTTCAGTGTAAATAATAGAAGGTTAAATAACAAGAGACTGCAGTGAGGCCGGAGAATTCAAAATTCCATTGTCCATTTAAACGTTTAATAGTCTTCCAAAATGCAATAAATTACATGCACACATTTACACATTTTACACGTTTCTTCTATGACTGTCATCAAATACATTGCATATTCCTCTGAAATTTGAACACGAGTCCCATAGAAGGATAAAAAAAAAGATTTGAAATGAACAACAGGGTTTTTTCAATATAACGTCCCTGCTCCAAGAGCCAACGAGTGCTGTATCGAGTTGGGGGTCTGCAGGTGGGCGGCCATGGAGCTGCCGGCTGAGGTGTACCATGAGCCCGAGCTTTCCAAAAAGTTAGAAGCCGTGGTGTTGATGCTTTGTGGCTGCAGGCTGTGCGGCCTGGAGGGGCCCTGTGTGTCCCAAACAGCCGGGGACTGTGGAGAGTTGCACACCATGGGGTCGCTGGAGCTGGGGCTGTGGTCAGGTGGAAGCTCTCCGCTTTTCATGATCTTCTTCAGTTTTGATCTCCTGTTCTGGAACCAGATTTTTACCTGGAAGAGGAAAAAACAGCAGCATTAATATCTCATAACATCAGGAACAGTAGATTCAGAGGAGGAGCGGTGCGTAAAGGTGCACAGAAATAACGCACCAAAACGGTCCTTATTATTTATTTAAACGAAGCGGCATTGAAAAAAATTCAAGCTATGAAAATGTCCAACACAAATGTTGATTTAAATCTCACCTGTGTTTGCGTGAGTCCCAGCCCGGCGGCCAGCTCGGCTCTCTCCGGCAGCGCCAGATACTGCGTGCCCTGAAAGCGCCTCGACAGGGCGGCGAGCTGGAAGCTGGAGTAGATAGTCCGGGGTTTCCTCACTTTCTTCGGCTTGCCGTTCACCATCCTCACTTCGGGTTCGCTGATTTCTTTTTCTGTTAAAAATAATGACAGCAAGAATAAGCACGTTTGCATGTAACATTTGCATTGTATTTAAAATATTATTCTGGGTGTTGTCGCCTATATTATCTCGTGAATTCAAAGAAAATCCAATTTCATAAATGCATTCTAGGCTGGAAAAAAACAATAGCCATGTATTTCCTTTATATTTTAAAATCATATCTTTAAAAACAGATGCATTCTTTGGAAAACATAACAAAATACAAAGTATTCTTATTTATTCCTTCAGCTTCGTATTGCACTTTTTATAATGCAAAAGGAAAATAGATATAAATGATAAAACAAGGACACATTTTTCAATACGCTTATTCGGTATGACTGGACTAATTACCTGGTCTTTATTTATTATTATAATGGGGAAATGTGTGGGCCTTACCTTGCGGACTCGGCTGGGCTTGCACTCTGCTGTAAGTCCCCGCGTACTGGTGGTAGGCGGGGGTCGTGTACGAGCTGTAATCAGTGTAGGATTTTGTCGAGTAATTTCCAGCGGATCCGTTTACACCCGGGTACTGGTACTGGTAGGCATTGAGAGGCTTCCCGTACGAGGTGGAGCTGGGCGAGCAGTAGCCGTGAGGGACTCCAGCGGTGGGACTGTAGTAGCCAGAATCCGTGGCGGTGGACTCGGGTAAAGTAGGAGATTCCTGAGACGGATGGTGCATGGTGGAAATCTGAAAGGAGCTCTGGAAATCTGCAGTTTTCACACTCGGGATCCTTCGGTCAAATACTCCAGTCATACTTCGAGAGGGAAAGCGTGTGTGTTTTCTTTGATTAGCAACAAAAAAAAGCGAGGCAGTCTGACTCCAAAGTGCTGTGAAAACTACACTGGCATTGTTGAAAGGCTCTCGGGCCGTCGGGCTCTGGTGAAGACTGCAGCCAGCCCCGCAGCAAAGACTTGGTTAAATCCTAAATCGCGCTCTTACGCACTGCAGGGAGGATCTGGTTCCATTGGCCAAGGCGCACACAGACACAGCTACACCCAATTCACTCAGCCAGCTTTCTTATAGGGGGGAAACCACCCGGGCTATGAGGCTGCATTGTTATGTTTTTTATAATATCAATCAATGAGAGCGATTAAAGTGTTGGCCGTGTCATCAATCCACGTTTTCACGAGGATGAATTAGAGGGACTAAACCTCATAAAGGCCTTCTGATTATTACTACAGTATTTATTATTCTTTAATTATGCATTTTCAGAATCACATTATTATAATTTGTTTTACAACAGAATCTCCCCAAAATGACAAGAACATCAGATCATCTCGTAGTAAATTGAAATAACAATACATACATAATACTATAACGTATTAATTGAGCAAATTCGTTATATTTTGGGCCTACTATACCATTCCTGAAAACATAGTCTTAGATCTAACAGTGTTAAATGTTCAACAATTTATCAGTGGATCAAATATATTTAGTGCTATATAAAACATTTTCTACACCTAACACTCGTTACTTTCTTCGAGCAGTTTTTCACAATCAAGCAAATTGCTCTTTGATTGGTGTTTTCGATAATGCCAAAATTGACCAACTAACCCGAACTGCATCATTAAAGATTAATCGGATATTATCTCATCTTAAAACCTGCAGCAGAGAATGCTAAATCAACGCTCTGCACATTCAGTGGTGAACAGCGCCGACCAGTGGACTAACTGAGGAACTGCATTTTACTCACAACCGAGTGGCAAACCAAGAAACATTATTTACCAAGAAAAAGGATGAGGAAGTTGATCTTAATGTTCAAGGGCTTTGTTGTCATATATACAGAGCTACAGTGTAGATATGGCAAAGAAAATCCTAAACCCCTAGCTCCTCCAACAATGCAACATAATATATAGGACATGAAACAATAAAAGACCTTTAAAAATATTTTTTAATAAAATAATTAAAATATGAACTTTTCAAAAGATGAACTAACACATATAAAACAATTTGTCCTAAAGGCTTTAAGGCACATGTGTCAAACTCAAGGCCCGGGGGCCAAATCAGGCCCCTGGTGGATTTAATTTCGGCCCGCAGGATCATTTGTAATTACTGCTAGATCTGGCCCGCCGGTATATTGCACGCACACCTTCACTCAATCATGAGGGTGTCCTCAGCTCAGAGCCTGAGCCCAAACATTGATGAACTTGCACCCAAGATGAAATGCCAAGTGCTTGAGCTAGCATCACAGAGCAGCACACTGAGTTTCAATGGATGTTTCCTTCTGCACTTTCTCTCTCACGACAACAGGGCATGTTTGGTTTTTTCTTTGAGGGAAACGTTTTTTTTTAAGCTGTTGTTGGCCTATGTTACAAGTAAAAGTCCTGCATTCAAAATGCTACTCAAGTAAAAGTACATAAGTATTAGCATCAAAATGTACTTAAAGTACAAAAAGTAAGGGCCTCATGACCAAATTTAGCTTAATTTGAACAGGGCGAAGTAAACTGAGTAAAGCACAAGTATCTCAAAATTGTACAGTACTTGAGTAAATTTACTGAGTTACTTCCCACCTCCAAAAAACATCATAACAATACACATTGTATTACATAATTAAATTGTTTCCAGAATCATACATACATTGAAGCTACACCGTATAAGTACATAGGAAGAGGCCTGAGAAAAGTTTTTTGAACTGCATTCACTTCACATTTGCATTAAGTCGGATGTGTAATAGTCCAGTCGATAACATTCTACTATAAGTAATTTTTGCCAATACAAATAAGACCTAACTTATAAATAGCTTTTGTAATACTTAATTATTTTTGCAAGAAAACATTTTTTTTTTAAGCTGTATCAAGAATTAAAAGCTTACCTGCGTTCTTCACTCTCTATTTCACCTCGAGCCAAATGCATTTATTTATAGTAGAATTAAACATATCCAGTAATAAGGGGAGACCTGCCATAACAGTTTTTACCGCTTAATCTGACAAGTAATGTCAACAAACAAATGTAACTTGATCTTTCTGTACATGATGCAATGCTTTCAACGTCAATAACTGAACTGGTAAACAGAGGCAGGTGAGCAGCGATGGTTGAAATACTTTCAAATTAGTTTACCTGACTTTGGTGACCCGGAAACACTCCCCTCTTCGAAGCCACATCCGGTGCTGGTTTTTACTAACTTTGGTTAAATACATGGTGTTTTTTTTTTAAACCAGAAAGTAATTTAACTTCATTGATACAAGACAATGCATATACCATTTTTTCAAGAAAACTACCGTTGCTGGTTATTTAATTCATCTTCGGGTTAGACAGAGAGCGCGCAGCTTGCGTCTCACTTCATTGTATACTTCAGCTAACAGGATAGTTCCCCTCCTATTCACATCTTAGTTAACCGTTGTTGCAAAATTAAAGCATTTCACGTGTGTGAAAACGCCTAAAATAAACACTGGTTAAAAGTTTAATACTTGAATGTGTTTTGTCATTTTATCTACACTGGAAATAACTTGTTAAAAAAACAGTGCATACTGGGCATATCATATATTTCATTTACAGAGGTTTGAAGCTATAGCAGGTGTCACAGATTATAGCTTTACAACAATCAATATTATTGCGCTTTGTCGTAAAATGCATAATTTATGAAAATATATATATATATAGATACATATATAAAACTATACAACAAAAATAAATGGTGGAAACAAGGCTTTGGCTGCTTAACGGGAATTAACCAAAGCCGGAAGTAGAAGGGAGGGAGTCCTCTTGTGCTGCATGTGTGTTCTAGGTGCTATCTTTTCTCTCAGCTCCCGTTTTGTGTGTGTTGGGGGGATGGGGCCGTGTCGAGGATGAGAGACTCAAAATATTTACCACTCGGCTAACTAAATATCTTTTTTCTGAACTGGGCTTCCTCCTTCGGTCTTGTACATATATATACTTTTCGATCCCGCATGAGTTTGGGCGGAATTTGTCCTAAATAAAGTGGAGTATCTGTACGTCCACGACACACGCTTAAAAAGTCGACAAAATGTATTCCTCTACTGGAGGTAAGTGGTGCGGCTATCGTTAGCACCGGCTAAGTGATGCAGCTAGCGGCATTAACACGCTACTGGACGCTTTTAGCTGCTATGTTTACATTGATAGCACACATAATATTGTTTCCTAAAGCTAATTAGTTATAATAAAAACAACATATGCTTTTTAAAAGAATATGTCGCCCAGTCTTAAGTGAAGGCATTAGTAGCTTAGCTAGCGTGCAACAACAAGAAGCTCCTGTTAGCCACGTTAGCTTCAGCGGTGCCTCGTTTTCCCAACTTGTGGTTAGTTAGCTTCCCTATGTTATATCACGAAGTGTGATCGTGTAGCGTATATCTACTTAATACAGCATATATACTGATAGGAAATGGCTATTATTTGTTACAAGTATCTTTCAGTTTTCCACTAAAGCACATAAGTAAAGCATTATTTAGCGGCCGACCATGCTATCTAATCTCATCAACAATCTTAGCTATGGTTAGCTAACAGTATCCAACTTCGATTTGGTAATTCCAGTCATATTGCATCGTTTTTAACGATATAAAACAACAAATTGGTCTGTCTAAGAGACTCATGATAGACTCAATGACATTGGTTATATGAAGTTTGGCTGAGGCTAGTTATAGTAACATTGTAACAGTTGACACCCATGGCAATGAGACTAATAATGTTAAAATAAAAGATAATTTTATGTTCATGTCATTTGCATGTTATCCAGAGGATCAAGCAGCAAAAACAATTGCATCACTACAATGTATGTTCTCTTCAATTTTATATTTTTTTAGGGGTCTTTGGTTGCTTTATATTACTAAAATATGAATATGCGTGTAGGATAAGGGTCTTTTCAGGAGAAAGGGAGGCTTCTGCAGAGTTAGATTGCCAGCTTGCTTAATGCCTTCTGTGTGCATATTGATAAGAGTTTAGAGAAAGTCGCCCTTGATTGTGGACGATGGTGTTGTGGAAGCGATAAGAGGGCTAGCCATGCTGTAATGAAGCAAGTGTATGCAATGGAAGTATAGATGAGTGTTAATGCTGCCTCTTGTCACTTGCTCCATAAAGAAATGGGTCAATTTAATTTGACAGTAAACCTATTTCTGTCATGCATTACCTAAATGTATATTTCTACAACTCTTCCTAACACCTTATTTTGTCCTCTGTAGCCACGGAGATGCAGGAGGCACCCCCCCGTTCCTCCGGGTCAACAGGCTCTGGTAAGCTTTTCCCTAGATTTGATCTTCCAAGCCTTAAACAGGTCCCAGAATTGGTCCAGTTTAAGTGGAAACATCATGCCTTTTACACCATTCAAGCAGCCCAGTATATTTATTTGAATTACAATTTGACTTTCTGACTGAATACAAATAGATTTTCAAGAAATTGGACATCAAATTTGGCGTCGATGAAGGCGTCAACATTGTAGATATTACATTTCCTGTCAATGCACCTCATTTCCGTGCCCAGGGTAGCAGTACACTTTTACACACTGAAGGTTTAAATTATAGCCACCGTATGTTACTAAGTTATTTGGGTGTTTTTCTGTTTGATTGGACGGACTGGGTCACAAAGATAAGGCACTGAGGGGCATTCAGGGGGAGCCCTGCCAGTCTCACTGTAATATCTGAAGTTGCAGATATGGAGCTTATTGGTTTGGCCTGTCTATCAAAGATGAAGGCTTAGTGTACCTCCTACAGGGTAATACACACAAATGGATGACACCATATTTATTTTATTCACAACTCAGGTGGAATAACTTCTGCCTATCAAATCCCGAACAAAGATTTCCCTTCTTTTTTGGGGGGAAAACATTGGGCCTTTTGAGTTCGCCGCATGACATTTGATGACCTATAACTGTAGTTCAACACTTTACCTGGGTAATTTTTGCATATGTTAAAGAACACTTTTAATCTCTGTTTTGATGTAGAATGAACAATTTCTGACTTTTTCTGAGGCTTTGAATTGTTTAAAAAAATGGTTTCCATAATGAGTTATTTGAGAAACTGTGACATTAACTTTCTATTCATTCTCTATCTATTTATGGGGTCACAACATACTAACTGGTACATTTCTGATGCCTGTGTAATACGGTACTTACTTTGCAATTGCCACTTTCCCACTTTTGACCCCCCTGATTTAGACCCGCCATCCTCCCCAGTGCCAGAATATGTGTTCAAGCCACCTTCTCGGCCAGACTTTGGCACCATGGGCAGGACCATCAAGCTCCAAGCCAACTTCTTCGAGATGGAAATCCCCAAACTGGAGGTTTACCATTATGACATCGACATTAAGCCTGAGAAATGCCCCAGGAGGGTCAACCGGTAGGTCTATTTGTATATGTGTATATTTCATCTGATGCTCCTGGCACGTGGAAGACCATTTTTTTTAAACGTTATTTATTTGTTTTATTTTGTCCTCAGTGAAATTGTGGAGCACATGGTCCAGCACTTTAAAACGCAGATCTTTGGTGATCGTAAGCCTGTGTACGACGGGAGGAAGAATCTGTACACCGCCATGCCTTTGCCCATAGGCAGAGACAAAGTATGTACCTTTTTTTTAAGGGCAACATGCAACAATAACATCTCCACTTTTGGAAAATTGCTTTATTTTCTTGCCCATTCACCACACAGGTGGAGCTTGAGGTTACCATTCCTGGTGAAGGCAAAGACCGCAGCTTCAAAGTTTCCATCAAGTGGGTCTCCTGCGTGAGCCTGCAGGCGCTGCACGAGGCTCTGGCCGGGCGGCTACCCAGCGTCCCCTTCGAGACCGTCCAAGCCTTGGATGTGGTCATGAGACATTTACCCTCTATGAGGTGAGTTTTAATTATTCAACATGGCTTCATTTGTGGATGATTGTCCCTGTTTTTGGCATATTTGTCATACATTTAAAATACATAGTGAGCCTTATGCTTGTTTAATGACCTATTTCACTTTTCTTTCATCAATTGTTTCTCAGATCATGTTAACCAGGCTTATCATCTCCTCTGTTACAGGTACACCCCTGTGGGCCGCTCTTTCTTCACCCCTTCAGAGGGATGTTCGAACCCCCTCGGTGGAGGCAGAGAGGTGTGGTTCGGCTTCCACCAGTCTGTCAGGCCGTCCCTTTGGAAAATGATGCTCAACATCGACGGTAACTTTCCTTTTTGATTGTGCACAAGTTGAATGAAGTTAAGATCTTTCTATGAATCTCACCTCTGTGTGCTTGTTTTTTTGTTTTCAGTTTCTGCCACTGCATTCTACAAAGCCCAGCCTGTAATTGAGTTCATGTGTGAGGTCCTGGATTTCAAAAGCATTGAAGAACAACAGAAGCCCTTAACAGACTCCCAACGAGTGAAATTTACAAAGGAAATCAAAGGTGAGGAAATCTCCAAAGCTCACGTTGTTGTGGCTATTCAAGTTTTTCTTTCTCAATCTTTTAAGTTTGTTTTTGTTTTTAAATTCGGTTCAATGTGATTTCCAGGCCTGAAGGTGGAGATCACTCACTGTGGGCAGATGAAGAGGAAGTACAGAGTGTGCAACGTGACCAGAAGACCAGCCAGCCACCAAACGTGAGAGAGCTCTTCTGTCTCATCTTTGTTCAAGGTTCTTTATTGTCAAACTAACACAGCTACAGAGTAATTATGTCGTTGAAAATCTTAGGTCAGAGGCTTCTGCAACAATGCAACACAATAATACAGATAAGCAGACAATATTAAAACAATATTAAAGTATATTATATTAAAAGTAGTACAAAAAAGACAAATAGTTTTAAAGAAAGTGAGAAAAAACAAAGTGGAATAGTGCAATACGAGTCTATATACAAGTTATTGGAATGATATATTATATAACAGATAAATAATTACTAAGTAGCAGATGAATGTTGAATGAACAATTGTTTCAGCAGTTCAGTTAAACACATTAAATCATTAAAATAGATATGATAGTAACAGTTCTGTCAGTGCTACTGTATACGTCTCAAACATGCTGAGTGTTTAATTAGTCATTCCCCCGGTCTTTGCTCACTGGGCTCCATTAATGCAATCGACTGATCAGTCTAGAAGATTTGATTGGCTTTTTTTTTAATGCCCATGTGATTCGCTGTGTTTGACCTAATGTTCTGTTGTGTTCTTCCCTCAGGTTCCCCCTGCAGCAGGAAAATGGCCAAACTATTGAATGCACAGTAGCACAGTACTTCAAAGACAAGTACAAGCTCATCCTGAGATACCCCCACCTCCCGTGTCTTCAGGTGGGACAGGAGCAGAAGCACACCTACCTACCTCTAGAGGTGAGCACCACTAAACTCCTTAACTTACTAACTTGACCCGCTTGCTGTGGATGTTCCCCTTTTTAATCCTGTCATGTTTTATGTGTGTCCTCTCCAGGTGTGTAACATAGTGGCAGGACAGCGCTGCATCAAAAAGCTGACAGACAATCAGACCTCCACTATGATTCGTGCCACAGCCCGATCGGCCCCAGACCGTCAGGACGAGATCAGTAAATTGGTACGTTGTTTTCAAATAAATGTTTATTGAAGGCAGTTTCCTCTAAGTGCCACGTACACAATGTTCCAATAATAAGTCCAAACTTAGGAGAAAATCATTTAAATTGGTAGCAGCCAAAGAGAAGACCACATTTTTGTTCAAGATTCAGCATCTGCGTGGCCTGTTTGTTCTACTATTTTCAAAAATAGGCCGAGGTGAGATAAGGGAAAGTTGCTGCATATGTTGCCAAGTTTTTAGCAAAGGCTCAGAGGTGTTTGCTGATTGGCTACTGTAGTAGAGAGCTCATTTCATAGTACCATAGTTTTGAGTCATAATAGTTATATACATTAGATATCTTCTGCATTAGATAGAAACATTGCCACAGAGACACATTGAGTATTATGCTTAGAAAATTGGGCTTATTTGAAATGAGAATAAACAATATTTGTGAATGTTTTTGAAAAATGATTGACATTTCTTTGAGACACTTTGAACCTGTAGTGTCAAACTTAGCTTAACTTTTATGAAATACTGAAGCCAGTCATCTTTCTATTTAACTGGCTTGTTGTTGTTTTTCTTCAGATGAGGAGTGCCAACTTCAACAACGACCCTTACGTTCGTGAGTTTGGAGTGATGGTGAGGGACGAGATGACAGAAGTGAACGGCCGTGTCCTCCAAGCACCTTCCATTCTGTACGGAGGCAGGGTATGTCGATCTCCTGTTCGATGTGTTACGTCATATGTGTAATTGGAATGTTTTTCTGTACAGTGACTAGCACTATAATAATAAGGCTAGTGTCATTCCAATGTTCAGAACAAAGCAATAGCCACACCGATCCAGGGAGTCTGGGACATGAGGAACAAGCAGTTCCACACCGGCATCGAGATCAAAGTGTGCCATCGCCTGCTTCGCCCCTCAGAGACAGTGCACTGAACTCCTGCTTAAGTAAGTGAGACTTTCATGGCTTGATAAGAGTTAATGCATAATGCATAATGTAAGGCACCTTTTTATAATAGGAATGCACAAACGAGGATACATTGAGCCATGAGCTGTAGTTTCAGACGTTGCAGTCGGAGCAGAGAAACGACACACAGCTGTCTTCTCTCATTTGGGTCTTACGCAATTGGCATGACAGCGCAGTTTAGAGTCTTTCGCTGTATGGCCCCCTGAGGACCAAAGTATTTCAGCTCTACAGGGGCGTAACAGAGAATGATTATGTACAGCTGTGCTATTCTTTTACAATGCCTTAGCCAATCTGATTTGTGGACTTATACAGGGTGAGTTCAGGCGTTATGTCAGTGTTGATGCAGATGTTAGAATGTGCACAACTAGGGATGTCCCAATCACCTTTTTTTTGCTCCCGATCCGATTCCGATCATTTGATTTTGACAATTTGCCGATACCGATTTTTCCCGATCCGATCTTTATGCAATGCATTAAGAGAAAAAAAAAACATTCAAGTTGTCCCTTAAGGTTATTTTTTTATTTAAATTGGATATTCTATCCAACATGGATATAGCTTCTTTCTTTCACAGCAGCATTGGATCAGTTCAGTTGCGCAGCATTGGATCAAAACAAAATAAAGCTTTCAGTACTTGTTAGCTTACTGCTACAATTAGACACTGCGCCCTGCCCACTCTGTTGCCAGATTTGAGAGAAATAAGCAACCAGGTCTATGAAAACAAGCCCCAAAGAAGCAACACATACATGATGTTCTGTAATTTGAAACCAAAACTAAGGCTTCAACATGACTTTAAGACTTGAACATGGTCATTTTTGTTTTGTAACATTGAATACAAAATTTTTCTAAAAAAATCCCGATCCCCGATTTTTTTCCTCCCGATTCCGATCTTTTGAAAATCACGTGATCGGCTCCGATCACGTGACCGGATCGGGACATCTATACTCTGAACCCAGAAACACAACCAGAAGGATCTGAAAATCATGTTTTCTTTTTAAATAGTCAATGTTATGATGAGATGAGAAGTTAATGTGTCATGTTATTAATGCTTATGGAAGTAAAAGATCAAAGCTTAAAAGTGTGATGGCTTATCAAAATGACTTTATTCTACACGTCTCATTTCTAGGTGCCATCAAACTAAACATGT
>NW_011334144.1:160893-166888 GCF_000735185.1 Notothenia coriiceps
CACATGGACACCAAATCACCTCACCCCATCGATTTGACCTCTACCTTTTGCAGTCACGCTGGCAATTCAGGTAACGAGCGTAACTGAAACAAAAGATGTCACTGTGCTGTGAAGTATCTAATAAAAGGTATACACATTTTGAAGGGCAAATTGAATGGATTATGCATGAACGCCTGTGGTCTGATCGCTGTTTGCAGGGTACCAGCAGGCCGTCTCATTACCACGTGCTCTGGGACGACAACCACTTCTCTGCAGATGAACTGCAGGTCCTGACCTATCAGCTTTGCCACACCTATGTGCGCTGCACCCGCTCAGTCTCCATCCCAGCACCAGCTTACTACGCCCATCTGGTGGCTTTCAGAGCTCGCTATCACTTGGTGGACAAAGAGCACGACAGGTGAGGGCAGCACTTTCTGTCCATTTATCCTGATAACTTATGTCAGTTTTGGACAATTTAGCTTTTGATAGCACAAAACATTATCAGGTAACTCATTATTCAAGAAAAAGGTGCAAAATGACATGTAATACAAAATGCAAAGGATCTTTTAGTGGCATTAACCTATGTATCTTAAATTAAAATGTTGACTGACCGATCACAAATATTCTCGGTTTTTAACATGGTAACCGTTGACATCCCTATTTCTGTTAAATCTCTCCCAGATCAGAAGTGAATGAAAACCCTGAAATAAACAGTTTATTCATTTTTTCCTGTTCCAGTGCGGAGGGCAGTCATACATCGGGCCAGAGTAACGGGCGGGACCAACAGGCCTTGGCTAAGGCCGTGCAGATCCACCAGGACACCCTGCGCACCATGTACTTTGCCTGAGAGCAGACAGCCCCAGGTTGGCGTGGGTGAGACCCCACTGATGGAACACACTAGCCCTCGCTGTCTCACTGTCAGCTGTAGATACAGTGGCTTCACATAGTGATCCCTACCATACTGACCTGTCAGTGACCCACACGTCTACAATTGTACTTCGGCCCCGGACCCACCCAAATTAAGCCAGCGATTAGACTGTAAGATGCTAAAGCGTCCCTCTTTCTTGGGGTTTGTGTTGAAAGAGGTTTTATTTTTATGTTGTTCATAAGTGTGTGTCTATTATTTGTGAAAATAAGTATGGAAGCAAAAGGACAAGTTTGTACACTGATAGAAAAAAACTACACTTTTTAAACCAATGGGCCGTATCATTTTAAATTAGGTTATTTATCATTTGGAAGAAGCCGTTTACCCTCTTTCTCCTGCTTCTATAGTTTGTTAGGGTTTTGGTGCTTGAAGGGAGAAGGATCAAATTCATCAAAAGATAAATAGGAGGGGGGGAGGGGCTGGTAAATATGATATGCCTAAAGAGTTGCCCCTCTAAGAAACATTATTTATCCGCCAATCAAAGCAAAGTGCACTGACTGGACTGGGTTCTTCAATCAGGACAAACGTACTTAATATATTGGGGGTTATGTGTGATTTTTCACAAAGGGCACTATGTGATGAGAAGTGCCATTGGAGACCACCTTTCTGTTGTCATTTCTGTGGGAACCTTGAAATATGACGGGGGTTTCAGTGTTTTTCTTTGATGGACACAGATGACCAGTTAATGCCAAATCTGGTGACAATTCATTTACTACAACCCTTGGACCAACACCTTTCAGTTTATTCTAAGGGGTTAAGTGTTTAGATACAACAATTAAAAACAGCAATTTTATCTGCCTTTCTTCTTAGGCTAAACTGACGTCATCAGTAACACTAGTGTTCCCATGCCGACTGTTTTTGGGACCGGTTCCCAAAAAAGGATACCTTTCTGATGTAGCCTGAGCCGTGTTTGTAAAAGACACATCATTTAGAAATGAACGTAGAGGGGAACTTGATAAAATCCTTTTTTGTCTGTTTTTATAGTCTAACTTAATTTCAATCAGTTTTGTATAATTATGCATGTAGCTGACTCGTGTTTTAGGCATTTGTGATAAATGTATATTTTTTCTTTCCTTTTTTACACATTAACCCTACCTGTATGTTTTATTGTATATAGCAGCAGGATAGTGTTTTCTGCAGTTTCTTTGTCAGGGCGGGATATTTGTGTGGCGTCTCGATATCCAGGCATTCGGTACATTGGCGTGAAAGCTGCAACATGTAGGAGTAAAACTGATTGAAATTCACCTAAAAAATGTCGTTTGCTCCATGAACTAAGAGCAGTTGTCGCACAAACGCTTGGGTTTTATGCAAATGACTTTTTGTGAGTCTTTTTATGATATAGTAATGTTGGTAATAAGGTATATTTTGAATAAGCTTTCAGTTGAGGATGCTGAAAATATAGAGATTTTTTTTTAATTGCCCACATGTAGTCTAAATTAACACTGTCTATTTGTATAAAGATAATAAATGTTCTCTTGCCTTCTAAGACTGTTACGGTCTTACTAATAATTCTATACATTTCCTAACATCCCATCTAAGTTTTACTACTAAGTTAAGCTCGCAGAGGTTCGCATAGTGTTGATTGGACGTGAGTAGTCTATATTTTCTAACTATGCATCATTTTTAACCAAGACATTTTAGCAGTGGGCTGCCTCACGTACATGTGGGTCGTTTATAGGGGTAGATAATCAGGGTTTTTTTTCGTTGTTGTTTTTTAGCATGTTGCATTTAGTAGCGTTTCTTAGTGCTTATCAGCGCCTTCATGCCTTTCTAACGGGATGAAGCATTTGTGGTCATTTGTAGATTTTATAGCCTAAAAACTTGTTGTATCCTTTGTAACACAAAATCTTTCTTAGCCAAACAAGATTACAAACTTTTACATGATTTGATATTCAAAACACATGGAAGCACAAAAAGGACACCTTGGATTCAGGTGCTAGAAGTTTTCACTGTAAGACACCTTAAATCCTCACTGGACTGGTCAACAAGACTTTTTATCAACAAAAACAACAAAAAAGATACTTCATCCTGTTGAGGATCTTTTCTCTCCCTTCTGACGACGTCTCCGTTTGACCCTTTTTACTCATAACCTGTAAAACAACTCGAAATCCGACTGACTGTGTTTGTGGGGCATTCTGAAAACCATGTACTTACTGTTATGATGTCACTATTGTTCTTATCGGTGCTGGTCTCACAACATGTACATTTGGATGCACTTTTGATAGCAGAACGTCGGTATGACTTCTATAGATGTATGTTCCTCAATGGAAGCAGGAGGCTCGGCCATATTGCGTGACACTGGTGTAATTGTATGGAAATGGCCGTGTGTTCTACCTCTTGTTACCTGTTTTAGTGTTATGGTAACATCACACTGCTGGCCATTTCTGTATAATTACCCCTGCTATCTATCTAATTGGCATTGTTTGAGTCTTGCATTGACAGTAGAGGTTTTAAACGCTTGGTGTGCATGGCGCTTGGTCAGTTTATGTAGTAGGGTGACATTTTATTTCATATTTGACTCAAACTGATAATAGAGAATGTGTTCCTTTTACGGGCGTTGAGCTGTACGACCAAATTCTTGAAGTGTGTTTGTATTCACACACAGCTTTTCCCTTTTTTATTTTTCCTTTTTTATTCTATGCACCTGGTAAAAAAAAAAAAATTCAAACCTTATTTTCCGACAAATGCAAAGCCCTCATCAGCTTTGATCACTACGTATTCTTGAGTTGGAGAAATTGTAAATGCGCCCCGAGCGGTGCTGTTAGTCTGACTGTTTAGAGTTGCTTGCAAACTAAAAACCCAATCGAGGAAACCACACGCTTACATCCGTGTGAAAATAGGATTGTAAGCTATGGTATTCAGGAAAGCTTTCATCAGTTAAAAATCAGATGCCAACATGAATTGAACATTTCTTGTAATCTTGCGTTCTGATTTATGGAGACAGAAGAAAGCCTTGGTGTTGGCTCTGTGAATGGAAATGTCAATGTGGAGAAAGTTGGAAAGTGTCCCAAATGATAGTGCTGAAACTCTGAAGATCAAGTAGTCTTTATAGGAGACGGCTTTGTACTCGTTGTTACTGCTTCTTTCCGGTTTGACATGACCTATACCAGCACCTTAAAATGACAGATCAGAACGCCATTGCTTTTTCCGAACATTTGACAATGTTGTTTTTGTACTAAGCAAGAATGGACTTTTGTAGCTGTTGCATCATTAAAGAGTGTTTATCAGGTGGCAGACTGGCAGCTGTTTTTTATTTTCAAAAGAGCAGTTGGCATATAGGCTTTTTCTAAAATACAAGAGGCGTATCCAACAGGCTTCAGAGCCTCAGCGTGCGCTCTTTAGAAAGCCTGCTCATCAAGATGGATTCTACCTAGCTAACCAGCATTCAACATGTCGTCTTGGAGAAATATCCTAAAGCCTTTTTTAAATGTTAAAAAAAAGCCGAGTGAAGCTTGTAGGTGGTTTGCCTTTTGTACAGTGACGGGGAAGAAAGGTGCTTTATGCAAAACAACATAACTGACAGGTTCTGAAAAGAGCCGACTAGCTACGGACCGAGGCTTGGATCCCAAAGTGCTGCGAGGATGAAGAGTAGTTTGACACGTTCACTATGAATAGAAAAAAGAAAGCTCTCTTTATGTGTCAGACCCCAACATAAACTATACATATCAAGATTCTGAAGAGGCGTGTTACATACATCTGCTTGATCAAGTCAATAATATGTTTTGAACACAACAGTCTGGATGAATGTGGCACTGCTTTATGTTTAAAGGTGCCGAGGTTAATGCCCGGCTGGCAACCCTAATGACATCACTTCACCTCACTTACACTGGTTTTGTGTCCGGGACAAAGCAGGTTGTAGAAGTGGCTGGTTTGTAAAATAAGTTGCATATCATCAGTTCATTTTAATCTTTTTGTATTTGTAAGTATGTTCAACTATAGAGCCGAACGGCTGAGGTGAAGTTCCTCCAATTGTAACGATCAGCCTGTTTTGCTTTTGAATGGTCTTGGAATAAAATAATGCTCGACAACCTATAAATCTGTTTATTCCAAACTACGACCCGATGTATAGTAACGTCTCTCTCTGCCTCTCATCCGTCTCTTGTAGAGAAATTATTCCTGACATAAAGACACCTCTTGTAGAGTAGAACCTATTTTCTTAGCTCCAAATATTAAAAATGAATGTACTTAGTGTGATCTGTAATATCATACAGGCTGTCCATCCAGTACATTTATACCCATGTTTGCCTCTTGTGTACAGCCTTTTCCTTTTGGGTGTTTCACTCTTATTTATAGGATATAATAATAGCAGAAAGTATTATGTTCTTTCTTTTAATATTTCATTTATTAAAGGTCCCATGTCATGCTTTTCCGGTTATTACCCGTCCCCTTGTGTGTTATGAAGGTTGTTATGCATGTAAACGGTCTGCAGAGTCACAAACCCTCAAAGTACACCCTGTAGCGAGTAAAACTCTAACACAGAAAATACCTCCCCAAAACGCCTCGTTGGAGATACATCACTGTCCATTTGATTCTTCCGGGTACTCATGATGTCAACCGTACCCGAAACGAAATGGTCCAATCCGTGGAGCCGTTATGTTAAGCCCACGCTGATTGGTCCAAATTGACCAATCCACGGACTTCCTCACACACACACTCAGTGCAGGCAGCTCTGCTGATCTCTCCTCCCTGGCTGCAGGCTGATAACAGACAGTTGGGATCGCGGCGAAATTCTCTCTGCAGACCCATTCTCTCTGCAGACCCATTCTCTCTGCAGACCCATTCTCTCTGCAGACCCATTCTCTCTGTAGACCCATTCTCACAGCGTTTATCAACCTTTTTCTTACTCAATATCAAGCCACACTTATTGTTTTTACTTCGGCTGTGACTTTGTGTGTGCTCAGGGTGAGTTTGGCTGTGTTTGGCTGTGTATCGCTAAACAAGGAAACAACACCTCCACGGAGCTCAGCGCGATTCACAACGTCCCGACCAATCAGAGCACACTGTGCTCACAGGGAGGGTGGGGGCTGGAGCTATTGGAGCTACAACAAGCCGTTAAAGGCAGAGAGTGAAATTCAGTGAATACACGTAGTT